>NW_027186325.1:4502075-4513306 GCF_028583685.1 Petaurus breviceps papuanus
CTTCTTCTTCTTCTTCTTCTTCTTCTTCTTCTTCTTCTTCTTCTTCTCTTTCTGCTTCTGTTCCATCTTTTATATATTTTCCTCAAATCCCAAGACTTCAAACACAAATATGTCATGTGTCTATCACAAGACATCAGCAAGAGATAGACCACATGCTATGAGCAACAAGCAAAACCAGGGAATCCTGTAACTGAAGAGATCAAATGAGACCTGTATAATAGTTAAAGATCCAGGATTGTGGATGTTATTTTTTCCCCTTTATTTTTCTGGCATTATCAGAGAGCAATAGAAAGTGACCCAGTGCTCAGATTCAATCTAGCACAGATTCAGTCTGTGTTAGATTGTTCTGGTACTCTTGTCAATACTAGCATCACTAATGCATAGGTTCCTTAAGAGTCTACCCAATATGGCAAATCTTTAAGAAACTTTCTTTTAGTTTGGCTGAAAAAAGACACATCACATAAGAGGGGCCACTGTTCTTGCATTTTCCTGAGAAAAGATAGGGAAGAAATTGGCATTCAACTGCAGAAAAGTAAGAACCAGGATATTTTTTTCTTTTTTTTTTAATTTCTTTTTAAATTTTTAAAATTAATTTGTTGGTTTCCTTTTGGTTTACAGGATTCAATTCCACAATTCTTTGAGTTTCACATTTTGTCTCCCTCCCTCACCCCCCCCCCCCTGGTGGCATATAGTTAAGTACAGGATCTTTAAATACTTTCACATTATACATTAGTCAGGTTATAAAGACAGATTGTATCAGATGGAAGGAAAAATGGTAAAGAGGAAATAAAACCAAATAAGAAAAGGAAAAAGAACAGGTATTTTGCTTCCATCTGGATATAAACTCAGTTCTTTTTAGTTCTTCCTCTGGATGCATACATTTCTCTCCATCATGATTCTTTTGGGATTGACTTATATCATTGCATTTTTGAGAAGAGTCCAGTCTATCAAAGTTGGTCATCACACATATACTGCGTCTGTAATTGTGTACAAATTTCTCCTGTTTCTATGCTTCTCACTCAGCATCAGTTTGTATAAGCCTCTCCAGGTAAATATGAAGACCGTCTGCTCCTTGTTTCTTATAGCACAACAGTATTCCATGATATGAATATACCACAACTTGTTCAGCCATTCCCCAATTGATGGGCACCCCCTTAATTTCCAATGCTTTGCCATCACAAAAAGAGCTGCTATAAACATTTTCATACATATGGGTCTTCCTTCCACTTCTGTGATCTCTTTGGGATATAACCCTAGGAGTAGTATTCCTGGGTCAAAGGATATGAAAGTATTTATAGCTCTTTGGGCATAATTCCAGATTGCTCTTCAGAAAGGCTGGATCAGCTCACAACTCCACCAGCAATGCATTAGTGTTCCAATTTGCCCACATCCTCTCCAGCATTTGTCATTTTCCTGTTTTGTCATCTTAGCCAATCTGACTGGTGAGATGTGGTACCTCAGAGTTGTTTTGATTTGCATTTCTCTTATCAATAGTGATTTAGATCATTTCTTCATGTGCTTATAGATATCTTTAATTTCTTTCACTTAAAATTGCCTGTTCATATCCTTTGACCATTTATCAATTGGGCAATGACTTGTATTCTTATAAATTTTACTCAATTTTCTATATATTTTCGAAATGAGTCTTTTGTCAGAGACATAGGTTGTCATGATTCTTTCCCAATATCTCACCTCCCTCTTAATCTTGGTTACATTGGCTTTGTTTGTACAGAAGATTTTTAATTTCAAGTAGTCAAAATTATCCATTTTACATTTTATAATGTTCTCTAATTCTTGTTTAGTCATAAAGTCTTTCCTTCTCCACAAGTCTGACAGGTAAACTATTCCTTATTTCACAAGACTGCTTACAGTATCAACATTTATACTTAGATCATGCACCCATTTAGACTTGATTTTGGTATATGGTGTTAGATAATGGTCTATGCCCAGTTTGGGCCATATTATATTCCAGTTTTAACAGCAGTTTATGTCAAATAATGAGTTCTTATCCCAAGGGTCTTTGGGTTCATCAAACAATAGATTACTATAGTAGTTGACTTCTGAATCTCGTGTGCCTAATCTATTCCATTGATCCACTATTATATTCCTCAGCCAGTACCAAGTAGTTTTGATGACTGCTGCTTTATATTACAGATTGAAATGTGGTACAGCTAGTCCACCTTCCCTAGCATGTCTTTCCATTAATTCCCTTGATATTCTGGACCGTTTATTCTTCCAAATGAATTTTGTTACTATTTTTTTCTAGCTCTATAAAGTAGTTTTTTGGTAAATTAATTGGTTTGGCACTAAATATATAATTTAATTTAGGTAAAATTGTCATTTTTATTATATTAGCTCGACACAGCCATGAGCAATTGATATTTTTTCCAATTAGTAATATCTGACTTTATTTGTATGAAAAGTACTTTATACTTGTGGTCATATAGGTTCTGGGTTTGTTTTGGCAGGTAGATTCCCAAATATTTTATAATGTCTACAGTAACTTTAAATGGGATTTCTCTTTCTATCTCTTGCTGTTGAATTTCAATGGAAATATATAGGAATGCAGAGGATTTGTGTGGGTTTATTTTATATTCTGCAACTCTGACAAATTTAGTTATTGTCTCAAGTAGTTTTTTACTTGCTTCTCTAGGATTCTCTAAGTATATCATCATAATATCTGCAAAGACTGATAGCCTGGTCTCTTCTTTGCTAATTTGATTCCTTTGATTTCTTTTTCTTCTCTAATTGCTACTGGTAACATTTCTAGTACCAGAATGAATAAGAGAGGCGATAGCAGACACCCTTGTTTCAGCCCTGATCTTATGGGAAATGCTACTAGCTTCTTCCCATTACATAAAATACTTGCTGATGACTTTAAACAGATGCTACCTATTATTTTAAGGAAGCTTCCATTTATGCCTGTACTTTCTAATATTTTTAATAGGAATGGATGTTGTATTTTGTCAAAGGGCTTTTCTGCATCTATTGACATGATCATGTGGTTTTGGCTAGTATTATTGGATTTTTTTTTATAAATTATATGTATTTTTAAATGCTTTATTAACTTCTGATTTACATCACTCATTTCCACCAGATTTTGAGTTACAAATTTTCTCCCCATTTTCCCCTACCCACTACCCCAAAAGAGCAGTCCCACAGGATATCCCCTCCTCCAATCTGCTCTCTTCTGTATTTTCTCCCATACCCCTTTCGACTTTTCCAGTGGGTCTCTATGCCTCAGTGCCTGTATATCTTCTTTCCAAATTACATGTAAGATGGTATATATTTGAATATTTGATTTTAAAACTTTCAATTCCAGATTCATTCCCTTCCTTCCTTGTCACCCACCCTTACTGGGAAGATAAGCAGTTCAGTATAGGTTGTACATGTGTGGCTAATGAAAAACAATAACATAGTAGATATATTGTAAAAGACTGGCTATATTTTGCTCCCTCCTATCCCACCTCCCACTTGTTCTATTCTCTACTTTGATCCCATCCCTTTTCAAAAGTGGGTGCATCCAACTTCCCCCCCCAGCCTGCCCTCCCTTCCATCCACCCCACTCTCAACCCCTTCCCCCCTACTCTTCTAGAGGGTGAGATACCCTATTTAGTGTGTATTTCTCTCCCTCCTCAAACCAAATTCAAAGGGAATATGGTTGACCCATTCCCTTTTGCCTTCCTATTCTTCCCCTCCATTGTAACCATTTTCCCTTGCCTCTGCTGTATGAGATAGTTTACCCCAATCTGTCTCTCCCCATCTCCTCTTATTATATTCTTCTTACCTCTTAATTTCACCTTTTAAGTATCATCCCTTCCTGTTAAATTGATCCTGTGCCCTCTATCTATGTATACCTGTAAACATATATACACACATTCACAAATGTATTCATATGCCCATATACCCTCATATATATATACATGTATATGTATTTCTAATCCCTTCAACTACTGAGAAAGTTTCATTAATTACAATTATTTGTAAGTTCCATATGATTTCTTTTCCCTCTTTAGCTTCTCATGCTTCGCTTGGTTCTTGTATTTGAATGTCCAATTTACTATTCAACCCTGGTTCTTTCAGCAAGAATGCTTGAAAGTCCTCTATTCCACTGAATGACCATATTTTCCACTGAAACTTCATACTCAGTTTTGCTGGGTAGGTGACTCTTGGTTTTAATCCTAGCTCCTTTGACCTCCAGAATATCATATTCCTAGCTCTTCAATCCCGCATTGTAGAAGATGCCAGATCATGGGTTATCCTGATAGTGTTTCCACAATATTCAAATTGTTTCTTCCTGGATGCTTGTAATATTCTCCCCTTAATCTGGGAATTTCAGAACCTCGCTATAATATTCCTAAGAGTTTACTTTTTGGGATCTTTTCCAGGAGGTGATAGGTGGATTCTTTCAACCTCTATTTTGCCCTCTGGTACTAAAACATCAGGGCGGTTTTCTTTGAGAACTTCCTGGAGGATGCTTTCTAGGTTCTTACTTTGGTCATGGCTTTCAGGTAGTCCAATAATTTTATATTATCTCTCCTAGATATTTTTTCTAGGTCAGTGGTTTTTCTCATGAGATATTTCACATTGCCTTCTCTTCTTTCATTTTTTGGATCTGTTTAAAAGCATCTTGATTTCTCATAAAGTCATTAGCTTCCATTTGCTCCAATCTAATTTTGAAGCAATGATTCTCCTCATTGAGCTTTTGAGATTCTTTTTCCATCTGGCAAATTTGGCTTTTTAAGGCATTCTCCTCCTCATTGCCTTTTTGAGCCTCTTTTGCCATTTGAGTCAGTCTGTTTTTTAAGGAATTATTTTCCTCAGTCAGGCTGTTGACTCTCATTTCATAATTTTTCTTGCATCATTCTCATTTCTCTTCCCATTTTTCCCTCCACTTCTCTTATCTGCTTCTTAAGGTCCTCTATGGCCTGGAACCAGCTTGTATTTTCCATTTAAGCTTTTGTTGCAGGAGTTCTGACTTCACTGTTTTCCTCCTGTTCCATGCTTTGCTCCTTTTTGTCCCCAAAATAGGAGTGTAATTTTGGAATCTTCTGTCTGCTTTGTTTCCTTTGCCTGCTCATTTTGCAACTCAATTTCTTGACTTTGGGCTTTTTTGCCACCAGACAGGGGAGCTTTTGTCCCAAACGCTGGAGTTTTCTCAGCTCCTGGAGGTATTAGATGGGTGCCCTCTCTGAGGTCTCCACACGCTCTGGGAAGAGCACACACACCCCAGGACCTCCACCTTAGACTGCAATCCAGATCCAAGCAGGTTAAAGCAAGAGAGATTACCCCTCAGACTGGTGCTTGGTCCCCCTACACTGTGCAGGCCAGGAGCTGAAGCTGCCACGTGGCAATGGCTGGCTGTCCTGGTCCCTTAGCAGCTTCTCACCCTGGTGGTAAAAGCCACACACTTCCACTTACTGGTCCCAAAGTCTAGACTGCACTGACTTTTCACTTTGTCCTTTGCATCTATGTGTTGATAAATATGGAAATGGCCACAGGTGCTGCTGATCTGGAATCCCTCTTGCCGACCGGTGGCCGGTCAGGCCTGCCCTGGGACTAAAGCCTCGGTGTGGGGCTGGACTCGGATCGCAGAGAGCTGTGCTAGATTTCTGCTAGCCTGCCAGGCTGTTGTCATTGGGAGGTTAGCTTCTCTGTGCCATTTTTTGGGTTCTGCAGCTCCAAAGTTTGTTTAGAGTCCCCTTTTTATATGGATTGGGGAAGGTGGAAGCTGGAGCTGTGGGAAGGTCCTGCTTCTATTCTTCTCTCTTGGCTCCAACCAAACTTTTCTCTCTCTTTGCTTGAGAATCTCTCTCTCTCCTACAATCTCTCTGGTTCTCAGCTTCCTGTCTGCTAGTTTTATTGTTGATATGATGAATTATACCTATGGTTTTCCTAATACTAAAATATCCTTGCATTCCTGGAAAAAAATCCTACCTCATAAAAGTGTATTATTCTTGAGTTAAATTGCTGTAGTCTTTTTACTATTATTTTATTTAGAATTTTTGCATCTATATTCATGAGGGAGATTGGTCTATAATTTTCTTTCTCTGTTTTATCTCTTCCTGATTTAGGTATCAGTACAATATTTGTGTCATAAAAAGAATTTGGTAGGACTCCTTCTTCACAAATTTTCCCAAATGGTTTGTAGAGTATTTGAATCAATTGTTCTTTAAATGTTTGATAGATTCACTAGTAAATCCATCTGGCCCTCGAGATTTTTTCTTAGGGAGTTGACTTATGTCTTGTTCAATTTCTTTTTCTGAGAAAAAGAAAATTTATCTTTAAAAATTTATCTGGGGTTATTTAAGTAATTTATTTGCTCTCAGTTAATCTGGGCAACTTGTATCTTTGTAAATATTCATCTATTTCCCTAAGATTGTCAAATTTATGTACATACAATTGGGAAAAACAATTCCTAATTATTGTTTTGATTCCCTCTTCATTGGAGATAGATTCACCCTTTTCATTTTTGATACTCATAATTTGGTTTTCTTATTTCTTTTCCTTTATCATATTGGCAAAGGTCTATCAATTTTGTTAGTTTTTTTCATAAAACTAGCTCTTAGTTTTATTTATTAATTCAATAATTTTCTTAATTTCAATTTTATTAATCTCTCCTTTGGTTTTTAATATTTCTAATTTAGTATTTAATTGGGGATTTTGAATTTGTTCTTTGTCTAGGTTTATCAATAGCATGCCCAATTCGTTGACCTCCCTTTTCTCTAATTTAATCATGTATGCACTCAGGTATATAAAACTTCCCCTAAGAACTGCCTTTAATCCATCCCACAAATTTTGGTATGTTGTTTCATTATTATCATTCTCTAGAATGAAATTACTGAGTGTTTCTATAATTTCTTGTTTGACCCACTCATTCTTTAGGATTAAATTGTTTAATTTCCAATTCTTTTTTAGTCTGTCTTTCCATGGCCATTTACTGCATATAATTTTTATTGCATCATGATCTAAAAAGGATGCATTTAATATTTCTGCCTTACTGAATAGAATTGTGAGGATTTTGTGCCCTAGAACATGGTAAATTTTTGAGTATGTGCCATGAACTGCTGAGAAGGAAGTATATTCCTTTTTATCCCCATTCAGTTTTCTCCAGAGATCTATCATACCTACCCTCTCTAAAATCCTGTTCACCTCCTTAACTTCTTTCTTGTTTATTTTGAGGTAAGATTTATCAAGTTCAGCAAGGGGGAGATTGAGGTCTCCCACTAGTATAGTTTTGTTATGTATTTCTTCCTTTAATTCCTTCACATTCTCCTCTAGGAATTTGGATGCTATACCACTTGGTGAATATATGTTAAGTAATGATATTGCTTCATTCTTAATGGTGCCTTTTAACAGGATATTGTTTCCTTCCTAATCTCTTTTAATTAGGTCATTTTTTGCTTTTTCTTTATCTGAGATAAGGATTGCTACCCCTGCTTTTTTTTTTACTTTAGCTGAGGCATGACATATTTTACTCCAGCCTTTTACCTTTACTCTGTGTGTATCCCTCTGTTACAGATATGTTTCTTGTAAACAGCATATTGTAGGAGTATGATTTCTAATACATTCGGCTATCCATGTCCGTTTTATGGGAGAGTTCATTCCATTCACATTTACAGTTTTGATTGTTATCTGTTTCTTTCCCTCCATCCTATTCCCACCCCTGTTAATGTTCATATATTTTCCCCCTTCTCCCTTCCCCCCTTAATAGTTTTCCTTTTGACCACTGCCTCCCTCAGTATTCCCTCATCAGCCCCCCTCCCTTTTCCTCCCCTTTCCCCTTACGTCTTCCCTCCCTATTAACCCCCCCCCCCTTTCATAGCCCTTTCCTCCTCCTACTGCCTGTAGGATATTTTTATATTTAATGAAGTATGTTATTTCTTCTTTGCTCCAAGGTTGACAGGAAGAAATCTCATGCAAAACTCTTCTCCCTCCCCTCTTTCCCTCTAAAATGAAACTTTTTGTGTTTCTTCTTCATAGAGTCCTGTGCTTAACTGGTTGTTATTCCTTCCTTCCACCAGAAACAATGAGGGAAAAGCTCATAGGATTACCAACTCTCTCCCTTCTTTTCCTCTGCTATACAGTTTTTATGCTTCTTTTTGTGGCATAATTTTCCCTTTTCCACTTCATTCCTTCCCTTTCTTCCATTGCAGTCCCTTTGTAGCCCTTAATAAGATTTTTTTAAATTGTCATTTTGTGAATTTTATACTCATACCCTATATTTGTCTATAACCAGTCTGTTCTTATCAAATAGCAGGGTTTGTGTGTGTGTGTGTGCCTTCCTTGTTTACCTTTCTACATCATTGTTGCATCTTGTAATTGGAGTTTAAATTTTCTATTGAGTTCTGGCTTTTTTATCAGGAAGGTCTGGAACTCTGTTATATCATTGAATGACCATCTCTTTGCCTGGAAGAATATGCTTAGTCTTGCTGGGTATGTGATCCTTGGTTGTAACCCAAGCTCTTTTGCCTTCCAGAAAATTGAATTCCACTGCCTCCAGTCTTTCAGTGTAGAGGCTGCCAAATCCTGTGCGATCCTCATTGTGAACCCTCAATATTTGAATTGGTTCTTTCTCGCTACTTGAAGTATTTTCTCTTTTATGTGGTAGTTATGGAATTTGGCCACAACATTTCGAGGACTTTTCAGTTTGGGATATCTTTCAGCAGGTGTCCAGTGGATTCTCTTGATTTCTATTTTACCCTCAGGTTCTAGTATCTCAGGGCAGTTTTCCTTAATGAGATCTTGGAGAATGTTGTCTAGGCTCATTTTTTTTCATCATGATTTTCTTGTAGGCCTATGATTCTCAGAAAATCTCTCCTGGATCTGTTTTCCAGGTCAGTTATCTTTTCTTTGAGGTATTTTCCCTCTTTTTCTAATTGTTCATTCTTGTTGTTTTATTTGACTAATTCTTGGTTCCTCATAGAGTTATTTGTTTCCATTTGGTTGATTCTAGTTTTTATCAAATCATTTTCCTTACTTGATTTTTGGAACTCCTTTTTCATATCATACACTTTTCTTTTTAGAGAGGTGTTTTCTTCATTATAATGTTTTTCTAATTCTGCAATTTTGATTTTGAGAGAATTATTCATTTTGCCTTCTATCTCTCTCTTTCAGCTTTCAAAGTTCCTTTTGATCTCATCTAGGAGAGCTTTCTTTGCTTGGGACCTATTCCCTGTTGATATTTCAGTTGTGACTTTGGAATCCACCTTGTCTCCCTCTGAGTTTGGTTCCTCCCTCTGAAGATATTAGGATTCCAGAGTCTTTGTCTTTGTAGTCTGCTTTGTACCCATTTTGAGGCAGGGCCCTAGCAATGCCCTTCCTCTAGGGATCCCAAGCATTTTCTGTAGAGGGTTTTGTCCTGGGGCAATAGTTACTATGTTTTCTGGGTCAGAGGAGGGGAGTTGGAGCAGGCCAGGTTAACTCTGTCATTCTGGTCTTTGGAGGTCCTGATATGGGATTTTTTTTTAATTTCTGGGCTATGAAGTGGTAGCCCCAGGAGTAATTGCTGTCCAGGACAGCGGCCCCTGTATTTGCTTCTTACATTGCTCTTTCCAGTCCCAGCCCTTTGGTGCTAGGCCTGGTAGTGGCCCTTGTGGTTGGTGGTATGACTTGCCCTCCAAGTTGATCAGGCCCCTTCCACACCTGTCTCAGCTGGCTCCTCCTTTGGGCCTGCCTCTGCATCTCCAGGATAGTTTTTCAAAAGATCAGGTGGTCCACTGAGAGGTGAGCAGGGCTCCAAATCATCAGAAACATGAGTGCATGACCTAGAAGAACAATATTGAATTAAGATTATGGCCTAGAAAATAAGATGTTGAAGACTCAAATCATGTTGAATTCTAAGAAATAATTAGAACCAATTGATTCCTTCAGGCAGGGTATTGAAGTTGCTTTTGTCAGTCTTTGTAAGTATTTAAGGTATTACCTCCATTTTTTCTAAATTAGACATTTTCTTAGCCACCCTATTAACCTGCTGATAGCTGACAGACTTCTTCACTGCTATATACTTTGGATGTCATTCATTTGGGCATTCCTTACCCCAATTCATATCTCTCCTCTTCTGTCTATGGATTCCCATTTTCTGTAACTTTGTCCCCTTTCAACTCTTTCAAAATATAAAATCCGATTAGCCTAATCATTTACTAAAATACTCAGTATTATCATAATCATCAATTACATATGCTGGCATCTCTTTTCTCTTTCTCTTAGTTACAAAATTTACTGTGAATGATTCTACAGAACCTTCTAGGACATAGAGTGAGATGTGAGCTCAGCTGAGAATTAGGTGTCAAAGAACAAGGTACTGAAATTATTCACCATTTTCCTTCCTAAATGTTCACAGGGCATATTTTTCATAATCTACTCTAAAATGTTTCCATAAATCTAAGTCAAGATTACTAACTTTTAGTGTGCAAAAATGAAGATAAAGAGTTGCCCTTTCTAACCCAACAAATAGTCAGACCCCAGGTCCCTTTGAATTCCAGGCTTTTGATAGTTTCAGTTCACTTCATTTAGTACTCCAGCACTTTTCCTTCTATCAATGCAAATATTAAAATATTTGATAGGCACAATGGTTGAACAACCTGACTTCTAGCTTCATTTGCCTTTCTGAGTCAGAATTATACTAAAAATAATCTTCTAAAAAGTACTGACTTGGATTCAACAATGACAACAATAACAAAACACTTCTAACTCCAAATCTGATGAAGTTGGGTGTTGTAGTACATAGTGTTAGACTTCACATAAGAAAAACCTAAGTTCAGATCAAGCCTCAGAAACTTTTAAGCTCTGTGACCCTGGGAAAATCACATTAACTGATGTCTGCTTCAGTTACATCAACAATAAAATGGTGATAATAATAGCAATTATTTCCCAAGGTTATTGTGAGCATCAAATAAGATGATATTTGTAAAGCATTTGGCACAGTATCTGGAACATAGCAGGTGCTTAATAAATGAGTTTTTATCTTCCTTAAAACATGCTGAAATTAGCACTCTATATAAAAAAGAATAGTTTTTTTAAGAGGTCAGTGATTCCCAGCCTTTGAGGAGCTCCTAATTCTTGATATTAGTTGTTTAAGTTCACAGCATTCCTCCTCATTCCCAAATTCTTAAAATGTCAAGGCATATTACTGGGTGTTGGAGAAAAGAGCAGGTTTAAGAGAGCAGGGGAGAGTGGAGAGAAAGAGAGAGAGAGAGAGAGAGAGAGAGAGAGAGAGAGAGAGAGAGAGA
>NW_027186325.1:4513316-4540136 GCF_028583685.1 Petaurus breviceps papuanus
AGAGAGAGAGAGAGAGAGAGAGAGAGAGAGAGAGAGAGAGAGAGAGAGAAGAAACACATTTTTTCAAGCATTTTTAATACTTTAAATATTAACTAAAATTTATAGTATCAAAATCCAGAGATGATCATCCATAGTATGTGATGTAGTTGTGGAAATTTAGAATTGGAATGGATGCATCTTAAAGATGATCTTGTCTATTTCCCCCATTTTCATATTACAGAGAAGGAAATTGAGGCTGAGAGAGGAAAAAGAGACTTGTCACAATGCTACTCAGTAATAGAGAGAAACTACAAAATTAGGTCTCCAAACTTCTACTTGTATCACTAGCCCTTATAGTTTCTGGCACATAGCAACAAGTTAATAATTGCTTATTATCTAAGTCCTGAAGCAGGGAATTTTTCCCTTTCTACTAGCATATACATCCACTATACAAACAGCCTACTGTTATTCATTAAAGATATTTATACCTCTAATTCTTCATTGACCATTTATCTCCTTTTTATTCATGTGACTGACTGGGAAGGTGGTATGTGTGCAATAATTAAATTTATTTTTTCAAGTAATAGCCATATTTTCCTTGATTTAAGCTGACAAAAAATTAAAAGAACAAAAAAAGAATTTATTGAATACCATTAATAATATGGCTTTCAGGAGGTAAAATCAAATGCAGGGAAAAGAAGAGTACTTTTAAGCAATTATATCTCAGAATTTTTTGAAAACATTTTAAACACACATGCTCTGAAAAATAAAAAAAAAAAAAACTCATCAGTTTCTGAATTTAAACCTGTCCCTAAGCCTGACCAGGAATTATTGTTCTAACAATGCTATATGACAAGTTTATTTCATTCCCTTATGCTACTTTCTAGGGTCTAACCTAGACCCTCTGAGCCGATTAATGCCTCTGTGCAGAGTGAATTTATTTTCATGGACTTAACAGCTCCAGCTGTCTGCCACTGGCAATAGATATGGATGACCCTCATTCAACTAATTAACCAAATGCAAACTTGTTCCTATGTCATTAATGAATCTTATACTTTGAAATGAAAGCAAAATTAATCTTCTTGGATTAACTGATAGGATGTTTAAGTAGTATTACTAGTAACTGGGAAGACATGGTAGTTTATACTATGATTGAATGGAATTTTGCTTGCAAAAACATATAAGCCATCAATGTCTCTTATTATTTGTAAAACCATGCAAAATGTGAGATAGTTGCAAGAATGGTTTTAAAAAGGTCCCACCAATGGATAGAATGATGAATAACTCAATTATATTA
Organism: Petaurus breviceps papuanus; assembly: GCF_028583685.1. Lineage (NCBI taxonomy): Eukaryota > Metazoa > Chordata > Mammalia > Diprotodontia > Petauridae > Petaurus > Petaurus breviceps. The sequence continues at coordinate 4,514,593 of NW_027186325.1, forward strand.
TTCAGAATTACATGGGAACAAATTGTTTTTTTTTTGGATTAGGGAATTACCATAAACAAGATATCACTCCATCCCACATTGGCATTTCCATATTTTCCATACATTCATACATACATACATATATACAGATACACACACACAACCTTGACTCTGAACATCTCAGTTGGCCTGACATCATTGTTCAGAGTCATCAAATGTGTCATTTGGCAAATGCATCTTTTGTATCATGAAGGGTTTATCCCATTTCATTTGATGACCAACTTCAATTTTAAAATTGTTGTTTTTTTAAAGTCTACTTGGCCTACCTGGCTAATGGCTTGGCCATAGAAGGATGCAAAGATACAATTGCTTAAAAGTCTTATTGTCTTGAATACCCTACATATATATCACTTAAGAAACTTGTATTGCAGAATAAATTGTTTCTTTGCTTGGTAGGCAGAATGCCAAATAAAAAGTTGGCATTAAAAAAATTATTTTCTCTGTTGTTAAACTAGGCTCAAAAGATGGAGTTGTGATTTAGTGGGCAACACACTGAATTTCACTAATTTAAAAGAATTTATAGACTAGATATAGGCTATAAATAGGCTAGTGTAAAATCTCTGGGCCTCATTTGTATAATGAGTCAGTTCATCTAGATCAGTGGTAACAAATAGAAAGCAGGCAACCAAAGCATGAATAAAGCCCCACACATGCTGCATATTATTTAGAAAACCACAAATTAATAGAGTATATGTTTTATTGTATATTTGTTTAGTTAATTTTTTCCCAAATACATTTTAATTTGATTTGTGCCCCAATCCAGAGAATTATGGATCACATATAGCCCACTGGCTACATATCTGATATAAGTGATCTCTACTTTGTAGTTTAAAATATATAAACATATGATTATCATACAGAAAGAATTATAAATGTATGGAGAATATATATATGTATGTATGTGTATATATATATATATGTAACCCTCAAATACATGTACAATGAAGAACCCATCTCTTTCCTATCATATTCTATGTAAGCACAAAGGAATATTAAATATTTATATGTGAAAAATCCTATTCATTTTTCACTTTCATACATGGAAAGGACAAAAACAAAATTTCAAAAAGAAATGTTTCATAGAATTAGGAGGTGAATCTAAATTGTACTCTTGGCTAAATCATTAAACAATTCTGTGACTTTGTATAATTCATCTCTTATCTTCTGGTTTTCAGTTTTCTTATCTTATTGAATAATGTGACCTATAAAGTTCTGAAAGTTAATCCAAATGAACATGAATTTCTTAGATACTACTATAAACAAGGCATTTCAGAAGATATAGCAAATATAAAAAGAAACATTGAAACAATCCTTATTTTCATGATGCAAATACATAAGTATATAAGTAACTATATGAGCAGAGAGTGTCCTAATAACTAGATAAATCATTGAAAAATTCCAATAGGAGTTAATATGTGATCTGAGCCTCAGTAGCATCAAATTATATCCAGTAAAGCTCTCTCATTTTATCCATGAGGAATATCTGGCCGAGGAGACTAATGGGTTTGTCCAAGGTCATACCTATATGTCTACTGATCCTATTTCAGGAACAAAAACCATTTAGTAGATCTTCAGTTCAACATTATACTTTAAGCAAGAAAGATGCAGTAGCCTCGTTACTTACAAGAATTTATTTAACTTATGATATAATCCTGCCCACTGAAGAAAAATAAATTAGTCCATTGATATGTTCATTAAAATCAGTCAATCTGTCCATAAGCATGAAGGAAACACTTATTTTGTGCCCTGTAACGTGCTTAAAGCTATGGTGATATAAAGAAAGCTAAATCATAATCTTTGCTCTTAAGGAATTTAGCCAAATGGGGAGATGACATGCCAAAAACTATGTACAAATAAGTTATATGCAGAATAAATAGGAAATAATGAGCAGAGGGAAATCATTAGAACAGAGGCATTTGGAGAAACTGCCTGTATAGGATGAGATTCAAGATGGGAAACTACAAAAACCAGGAGGCAGAGATGTGGATGGAGAGCATCCCAGGCTTGGAGGATTACCATTGAAAATGGTGAGTATCAAGAGAAAGAGTTTTTTTTAATGGAAATATGTCTATATTCATCACACTTAAAGTTATTTCAGTTGTTCATGATTTACAGGATAGCTTCATGATGAAACTTATCATGAAAGAATCATAGCTACTGATGGCTGAAATTCAATTTTTGCTTTTTAGGCATGTGTAAATAACTAACATGTATTTTTATGGAAAAACATATTTAATTACATTTTTGTCTTAAGGCAATAAAACACAGATTAAATTTAAGTGTATTTTTAAAAATTATTCATGTTTCATTGTGTAATAGGAAAATTTACATCCCATAGACCTGGAAAAGTTAAACCAGAATAAATGTTTTGAGAATCAAGATAATATTTTGATCCGTCAAAAGTAGAAATGACTCAAATATTTTAGATGACCAAATCTTTAAACATTATCTTGTAAAGATTACAATTACATGGTGTTATATTTAGACGATACAGGTGGAAAAACTGATGACTTTTGTCTTTAGCAATAGCAGGTAAGAAGGCAGATTCCAGCTGTTTTTTGGCAAGATTATAGTTGGTGGATTCTGTACAAAGAAAAATGAAGGGAATAAGAGAGGAGATTGATTCATATGGAAAACTGACCACTAAGGAAAGAATGATTAATTTATTCACAAACTTCTCCTTTAAACTGTAAATGCAAACAATCTGACCTTATACACAGACAAAATAAATGCATAGGAGAGGCATTTTTAAGGATAGGGAATTGAAATAACATGATTATTTTTGCTCTGTAGTAGCTTAATTATAATTGCTGATTTTTAAAAGTTTTAAAAAATAATTCAAATTTAACTTAGAATATTTTTATGTACATTCCAAATGACTTAGAAATTTAAATATCTTATTAAAATGATGTTTTTAGAAATATTTATTTTCATTAAAACACATATGTTCACAACATTCTATTGTTGTTGTTTTTCCTTATAGTGAATCTTTTGGCTTCTAAATCATGTGATTATAAAAGAAAATAATGTAGTTTACTACATATAGAAAGGGCCTTGGAATAGGGAAGAAACAGTTTCAAATTTTCCCTCTAATACATATGAACTATATCATCCGGGCTACTTGACCTCTCAGGTTCCTAGGCAACTCTTTGTAGTTATAGAATATTTTCAGATTTGTATTGCGAGAGGGAATTTCCTCAGAATTCTATGTACCAATAAAATCATAGTTTTAATGCCTAGTCCTGTTTAAGGAAATTTGGGGTCCATCTCACCCTCTGAGGAAAAACATGGAAAAAGAAATGTGTGAAAGAATGTGTTTTTCCTTTGCTCCACTCAATAATACATCCCTGTTTGGCGTTAATTTATTTGCCTATTCGACAAGCAATTGTATCTGATTTTCAAATGTAATTAGCACCAGTCTCCATTGGGGGTAAGGCTTGGCTAAGAATTCTCTTTACTCTCTGCTTCCAAAACAGAAGAAGAAAGGATTCCTTCTAGACCTTTCTGTCTGACTAGGAGGGATGGGGGTGGGCTCTACCCTTCTTCAGAGGCAGGGATTTCCTGAAGGCACGTGGTAACAGAAAAAGCATATAGAACTTCTTCTTAAAAATACTTCCTGGAAAGAAAAAGTTCATGGAGTAAAATTTTTACAGATTGTTCTCAGTTCTTTAAGAGACTGTCACAACAATACTTTTGTCTAAATTCTTCATTCCTTAGAATGGGGTCTTGGTCTCTCAAACCAGCTTACTTGGCTTAGTCTTTATATCCAAAGTTCTTTCCTTATTCTTTTGCATGGACCTTTTTTGATATATTACCTTCCCTTTCTGTTCATCTCTGTTCACCTATTGTCACAGCTTGGTGTAGTCTTTATATTCAATGTTCTTGCCTTATTTACTTGCATGAAGCTTTTTCAATATATTACCTTCCCTTTCTGTTTATCTTTGTTCACCTATTGTCACAGAAATGTTTACAAACTTCAGCTGATTGTTGTTCTACTTACCAACTCCTAACTCAGAAATTACAATTGCCCAAGTCACTCTCAGAGTGGAAGAAGATCTTCCCCTTTAGGACTATAAATACTAAGATTCATAGTCACACTTTGGTTCTCTCTCTCACTGTCTATAGAAGGATCAGTTCCCTTCCCTGTTGCATTCTTTCCTAGTATTTGGAAGTTTGCAGTCACTTATAAAATCAAACATAATATACTTGGCATTTGGAATCATATACATCATGCAGTCAAAAGAAACAACACTAAACAGAATGAAGATTATTATCTAAGCATCGCCAGTTTTCACTGCTGGGTAGCATTCAAAGCAAATATACATCAACATCATATCCAGAAGATATAGTAAAAGGAAAAAAGATCATTTGTCTTCCTGTTTAGTACTGTATGTCAAAATTACCTGAAAATACATTATGTTCACATGTTATAGCAAGTGTATGCATATACATATAATTTAAAAAAAACATACCAGCAAATAAATTACATCGGTAAGATTGCAAACAACAAAATAGGAAGCAAAAACATATGCAAATAGCAAAACTAAGCATACTTAATATACAGTTGTAGATGCTAATAACTCTAAAAAGGACATAATGAAATATAAACATGTCAAATACATGCAGTAATTAAGACATGATCGTTAAACTGTAGTTACCTGTAGATCACAAATGTATAGGAAAATGTTACTATTATAACATGACTACATATATAAATATTTCCCCAAGTATATCATGTTAGGCTGATTAATGGTTACATAGTATTGTGAAGAGTTCTGTACCTTATGTTTTTAAAGTTGAAGTATTAGGCATAGTATGTTACTTCTGAGTTTAGTTCACAATTCTACTGCCTCTTTTTCTTCAGATGCATGAATTTCCCCCAGATGTTCACATTTAAATAGCAGCAGTATTTCTATTTAAAACAATAAAAAGTCTAATTTTATCTTAAAACAAAGGTCAACAAAATATGCCTCCGTGGGCCATAGCTAGTGAACTATCTTTGTATGTTTCACGAGCTAACAGATTTGGCCATTGGGACAGAATTTACTGATCCCTTGACCTAGAGCCACATAGTTTTATTTTATGTGGTCATTTGTGATATTTTTTTAGTTCATAAAATCATTAATTATGTTGAATTCATAACATCCTACCTATAATTTGTGATGTCCCCAGTACGTGATAAATAAATTTAAAAAATTGTGACAGAGACTTAAATGTTTGACCTGAAAATAATTCCGTGTATTTGTAGCTCTTCAGTGGCCACCCCCTTTTCTTTCTTCAACATGGAATTAATATGCAGACATGCATCACAAAGCACACATTATTAATCCTACATAATTTTTCTGGGAAACAATTAGGAAATACAATTAGCTTAAGGAAATAGGTAGAAAATTCAAAGAAGTGACTGTTGGGAGCAAGTTAGAGGAAATGGGGGAAGTGAAACATTTTGCATATTTTCCTCAGCAGCTTCAATCTAACCTTGTTTCTGACTTCACATAGTCTTAGTCTCTTCTAGAGTGGAAGAGAGTTTTGTCCCTACAGGACTATCATAGCAAGATTCATACTAATTCCGAGGATACCTTCCCGGTTTATGTTACTTTGGCAAGGTAATTAATCTTTCTCAGCTTCTTTTCTTATCTCTAAAATGATAGGGGACACAGCACAATAATAGCAACTACATCACATGGTTGCTGTAAGGACCAAATTCTCCTCCTCCTCCTTCTTTTCCTCTTCCTTACCCCTTCCCTCTCCTCATCCCTCAGCCCTTCCCTCTCCCCAACTCTCATCCCCTCCTGGTCCTCCTCATAAGGACTCTGTTACACATCTATCTGTGATAGTTCTTTTACCAAAGTCAATAATACTACTGCCTCAAGGAAGGAAGTAGTGTTCCAAAATTTCATATTTCGACTTCTACTTTGACCTCTTCTAGATATATTCCCTCTTCTTGCTGAAAGCCCTAATGGGCTTTAATTCCCTTGAAATATGATAACTATGATATCATTATAACATCTCCTAATTCCATTAAACTTTATAGGAAATATAATTTTTATGAAAATTGTACTTAGAAGGTCTTTCAGAATTCATCTCTTCTTTCTACATTCTTAAGTCTGAAGTTTTTTTAGAGTGACTCTTATTCTTTATGTTTGATTAACTGAAAATTAATAACAAATAAAAATTTAAAAAATATTAATAAAGTACTCTTTTGAAATGCAGGAAGATCTGAGTTCAAGTGTTACTTCTGAGTTATACATCCTGTGCAATCATGTACAAATCATTTACCCTCTTATTCCTTCCATTCTGCTCTCCTTAACCCAACTATCTACGATTTTAAGAACAAATGACTCATCAGATTACATATCTAGATGTGAAAGGAACCTCACAAACCATCTAATCCAACTACTTTATTCACTGATGAAGAAACTAATGCCCAAAAGGTTAAATGACAGCTCAAGGTCACATATGTATTAAGCATCAGAAGTGTTTTTTTTTTTATCCAAGACCTCTGATCCAAAGCCAGTGTTCTTTTCACCATACCACACCAAGCATTAGTGGAGGAATTTTACAAAACAGAAGTTCCCACAAAATGAAATAGCAGGGCTAGAAACTCAGAAAAATATTGTAGTCCAATAATGTTCACACAACATCTACACTATGAGGATTTCCTTTGAGGCCTTCCACAACTCTATTATTATATCTAGCTTATTTAACCAGAGTTATGTCTCTCTCTTTACCTTTTTTTTCTCTCTTTTAAATGAAAATTGCCATCCTCTAACAATCCTCTATATTTTTCAATCAGTTAGCAAGCATTTAGTAATTACTTTACTATGTGCCAGGCATGATGCTAAGATCTCTATGTACAAATACAAACAGAAAAGTGCCTGCCCTCAAGGAGCTTACATTTAACAGAGGAAGACAACACCTAAAAAGGTGCTCAAAGGGAGTTGTGCTGGGGAGTACCTAAAAAAGGAGCACAGAAATCCTTGTGGAGCTGAGTCAGTTATGCAGCCTAGAGAGGAATGAAGGCATGTGTAGCCTCAACCTCCTTCTTAAGATGGATGTTTGGAGGAACCAGTCAGTCACAGAGAGAGAATATAAAAAGTAGAGGGTACTTCCAAAATGAGATATAATACAAGAGTAGAGAGAGGTTCTAGATTGAAGAGGTTTCTATGACATGGCAGAAAAGTTCTTTAGAGATAAGTCAGCACTGAGACCAGTAAGGAATAAAAATGCTTAGGTGGATCAGTGACTAGAGCTCTGAAGCTGAAATAGAGAAAACCTGACTTTCTATCTGATCTCAGATATTTACTACCTATGTGTCCCTGTGCAAGTCACTTAATCTCTGACTGCTTCTGTTTCTTAATCTATGAAATGGAGATATCAATACCACTTGTTTCTCAGGGTCATTCTGAAGATAAAATGAAATATTATTTTTGAGTGCTTTACAAACATTAAAGAGCATGGTAAAAAACCTTAGATATAATTTTCTCGTTTCTATAATTTAACATTTCCAATGTTGTAATGGTTTTGCTTCCTATAATTTATTCAGTGGAAGAATCATAGAATTTTAGTGTTTGAAGGTACTTATTTAGTGTTCTTATTTTTCAGAGAAGAATCATGGTTTAATAGACATCTGGAATTGAAGTCATGAGAGACCCATGTTCATATACCAGCATAGACATTCACTAGTTGTATGTTCCTGGGAAAAATAAGAAACCATCCCAAAACTTCAATATCCTAATCTATATTTTATTATCAATACTAATAGTACTGCAAAATTTATCAAGCACAGGGGGGCAGAGTCAAAAGTGGTGGAATATAAGAAGGACTATGGTGCTTCTACCTCATCCATTCATGTAAAAATTCACTCTAAATAAACTTTGGAGCTACACAACTCAGAAAATGACAGAAAGAAGCTATTGTCCTGCTGAAGATAGCCCAGCAGGCTGGCAGGAAGGCGCCAGCACAGTACTCTGGGACCTGTGCCCAGCCCCATGTGAGCCAGAGGCTTTAGCCTAAGGGTGGCTACAACCAGCCACCAGGTGGAGGGACTTCAAATCACGAGTAGCTGTGGTGGCTTACAGAATTATCAACTCCTAAATGCTAAGGACAAGGTGAGAAGTCAGTGCATTTTGGACTTTGGGACCCAGGAGTTCGGGAGTGCAGTCCAGCCTTTACCCAATGGAGGCAAAAGCATCTGAGCCATCGCAGCCTTGCAGCTTCTGCCACATGACTGATACAGACCTCCTGGCCTGCAGAATGTAGGGGAACAAAGCAACTGGTCTGAGGGGTAATCTCTCTGACTTTAACCTGCTTAGATCTGTATTGGTATCTAGGGTAGAGGTCCTGGGGTGCATAACCAGTTTGCCAGATCATGTAGACTCTTCAGAGAGGGCAGCCAACTAATAGCTCCAGCATCTGGGAAAACCCCAACAATTGGGACAAAGCTCCCCTCTCTGGTAGCATATTTCTACTGTGGCAAAAAGATCAAAAGTCAAGTAATTGAGGGGCAACATGAGCAAGCAAAGCAAGCAGAACAATCTGACATTAGACTCATATTTTGGGGACAAAAATGAAAAAATAGAAGGCAATGTGAAATAACTCATTGAAAAACCAATGACCTGGAAAATAGATCCAGGAGAGATAATTTAAAAAGTTTTGAACTACCTGAAATCCATGATGAAAAAAAGAACTTAGAAATCATCCTTCAAGAAATTCTCAAGGAAAATTGCCTTGATGTTTTAGAACCAGAGGGCAAAGTCGAGGTTGAAAGAATATTTGGCTCACCTTACCTGAAAGTGGTCTCCAAAAGCAAACTCCTAGGAATATTATAGCCAGGTTCTAGAGTTCCCAGATCAAGGAGAAAATCTTATAAGCACGCAGGAAGAAACAATTTGAATACTGTGGCAACACAATCAGGATAAAATGGGATGTGGAAGCTTCTACATGGAGGGATTAAAGGGCTTTGAATATGATATTCTGGAGGTCAAAGGAGCTGGGATTAAAACCAAGAATCAGCTACCCATAAAAATTGAGTATCAGGTTTCAGGGGAAAATATTGTCATTCAGTGGAATAGAGGATTGTAAAGCATTCTTCATGAAAGGACCAGAGTTGAATAGAAAATATGACATTCAGATACATTGAGAAGAAAAATGAGAAGGTACACAAGGGAAAGAAATCATAAGGAACTTATCAAAGTTCATTCCTATGTGATAAAATGATAATTTTAACTTATGAAACTTTTCTCAGTATGAGAATAGTTGAAGGGAATAGAAATGTATATATATATATATATATATATGTCTATAAAGGAGATTATATGGGTGTTTGAATATGTATGTGAGGGTGTCTATATCTGTGTACAAGTATACATAGACAGAGGACACGGGAACAATTGAATAGGAAAGGATGATACTAAAAAGGTGAAATTAAGATTTGAGAGATGAATATAATGACAGGAGATGGGGAGAGACAGAATGGGGTAAATTATCTCATATAGAAGAGGCAAGGGAAAACTGTTGCAATGGAGGGGAAGAACAGGAAGGCAAAAGGGAATGAGTCAACCTTATTATCATTCAATTTGGCTTAGAGAGGGAATGCCATACACACTAAATAGGATATCTCACACTACAAGAGAGTAGGAGGGAAGGGGATAAGTGGGGGGATGATGGAAGGGAGGGCAGTCTGGGGGGGGAGGGAAGTGGGAAGCACCCACTTTTGAAAAGGGACAGGATCAAAGTAGAGAACAGAACACATGGAATTTAGGATAGGGTGGAGGGAAATATAGTCAGTCTTTCACAATATATCCACTATGGAAATGTTTTTCATAGCTACTTATGTACAACCTAAATTGAATTGCTTATCTTCCCAGCAATGGTGGGTAATGGGGGAGGAAGGGAAAGAATCTGGAATTCAAAGTTTTAAAATCAAATGTGCCATTCTGGAAAGTCAGAGGGATGGGGGAAGATATGGGAGAGAGTATTTTGCGGGATGGGATATTCAGTGGGATCACTGTTTTGTGGTGGTGGGTAGAGGAAAAATGCGGGGGAAATTCGCAATTCAACATCTTGTAGAAATGAATGATGTAATCTAAAAAATAAAAAAAGAGAGAGAGAGAAAAACAATTATCCAGCATAGACTCACTCTTTATCAGATTATTCTGGCCTCCTTGTCCACTTGAAGTATCACAGATACTTGGGCTCCTTAAGAGTCTATCCATTATGGTCAATTTTTAATAAACTTTTCTTTACTTTGGCTTAAAAAAATACTAATACTACTTCCATATCAGAGCCTTTGTGACGATCAAATAAAATAATGATTATAGGAGACTTTGTAAAACTTAATGTTTTATATATGTATTAATTATTATTTTTATTATCTATTATCTAAATTAACCTACTCCTTAATGAAAAAATAATTTTTTATAGAATCCTATCTCTGCTCACTTTTATTGATGTTCAAAAGTTGTTTCATAACATAGTCCATTTTAAAATTTTATTTTAATAGTATTTTATTTTTCCACAGTTACATGTCAAGAAAATTTTTAGCATTCATTTTTACAAGATTTTGATTTCCAAATTTTCGTACCTCCTTCCCTCCACTCCCCTCTTCTGAAAACTGTAGGCAGATTTATATAGTTTAAAAATGTGCTATTGTGTAAAAATATTTCCCTATTAGTAACAGTTGTAAAAGAAGACAGATCAAAAGGAAAATATACAAGAAAAAATAAAGTAAATGAAAAGATATGCTTTGATCTGGAATCATAGTCTATTAGTCTTTTATCAGGATGTGGAGAGTGTTTTCCTTCTTGAGTCCTTAGTTCTTATCTTGGATCACTATGTTGCTGAGAAGTGCTGAGTCACTCATAGTCAATCATCACACAGTATTGTTGATTCTCTGAAAAATATTTTCCTAGTTTTTCTCATTTCATTTTGCAACAATTTGTATGTCTTTCCAGGTTTTTTTTTTTAAATCTTCCTGTTCATCATTTCTTATTGCACGATAGTATTTCACTATATTAATATTCCACAGCTTGTTCAGTTATTCCACAATTGATGGACAAACCCTCAGATCCCAATATTTTGCCACCACAAAAGGGCTATTCTCAACAGTTTTGCACATGTAGGTCCTTGTCCTTTTTTATGATGTCTTTTTTTTATGATATCTTTGGGATAAATAACCAGTAGTAGTATTTCTGGATCAAAGGGAATGCACATTTTCATTGCCCTTTGAACGTAGTTCCAAATTGCTCTCCAAATGGTTGGTTCAGGTCACAACTCCACAAAAAGTGCATAAGTGTCCCAGTGTCCCCCATATTCTCTCCAATATTTATCATTTTTCTTTTTTCATGATATTAACCAATCTGATGGTGTGAAGTGGTACCTCAAAGTTGTTTTAATTTGTGTTTCTTAACTCAAAAGTGATTTAGAGCATTTATTCATGTGCCTATAGATAACTTTGATTTCTTTATCTGAAAAATGCCTCTTCACATGCTTTGATCATTTAATAATTGAAGAATGCCTTATATTCTTATAAAATTGACTCTGTTCTCTATATATTTAAGAAATGAAGTATTTTTTTTCAGAGAAATTTAATTGTAAACATTTTTTACCAGTTTTCTGCTTTTCTTCTAATCCTGATAGCAATAGTATTTTTTGTACAAACCCTTTTTAATTTAATACAATCAAAATTGCCTATTTTATAACAATCTCTATCTCTTCTTTTGTCATAAATTCTTCTCCTCCTGAAAGATCTGACAAGTAGGCTTTTTTTGCTCTTTTAATTTGTTTATGCTGTCACCCTTTATTTCTAAATCATGCCAAAGATTTGTCATATCTAACTTTTCTAATTTTCTGTTTATCTTCTTAGATTTTTCTTTTTTCTTTTTGGTTGGATTTATTGAGTTCCAAAAGAGAGCATTTGAAGTCCCCACTAGTATAGTTTTGTTGTCTATTTCTTCCTTTACTTTACCTAACTTCTCCTTTAAGAATTTGGATGCTGTACCACTTGGTGCATATATATGCAGTATTGATATTGTTTTGTTATCTAATCTACCTTTTAGCAAGATGTAATTACCTTCCTTATTTCTTTCATTTAGGTTTATTTTTGCTTGTACTTTGTATGAGATCAGGACTGCTACTGCTGCTTTTTTTCCCTTTTTACTTCACCTGAAGCATAATAGATTCTGCTCCAGCCCCTTAAATTTACTCTTTATGTGTCTCTGTGCTTCAGACATGTTTCATGTAATCAACATATCGTAGGATTCTGTTTTTTGCTCCACTATGATATCTGCTTCCCATTCATATTCATAGTTAAGATTACTACCATCCATGTTATTTTGCTCCATTTTGTCTTCTCTCTCTTTTTACCCTCTCCCTCACCACTAATTTTCTTCTGTCTACCAACTCCTGTGCTCTGCCCTCGCTTCTATCAGTTGCCCCCTCACATCCTTTAGTAGATCTCGACCCCTTTTATTTCCCTGTCAAGTAAGACAGATTTCTTTTTTTTTATTTATTTGTTTAATTGTAGTTTACAACATTCAGTTCAGCAATCCCTTGAGTTTCAAATTTTCTCTCCTTCCCTCCCCTCCTCTCCCCCCCCGCCCCCATCATGACAGCATGCAGTCAAATATATAGGTTCTACAAATACCTTGACGTTAAAAATTAGTCAGGTTGTAAAAAAGGATTATAACGAATGGAATGAAGAGTGGGAAAAAGGAAACAAAACAAAACAAGAAAAAGAAAGAGAGAAAGTACTTTGCTTCAATCTGCATTCAGACTCTAATTCTTTCTCTGGATCTCTTTACATCGTGAGTCTTTTGGAGTTGTTTTATTACCTTACATTGCTGAGAGGAGCCCAGTCAATCGAAGCTTGTCACCATATATATGATGTGTCTATAATTATGTACAACTTTGTCCTGGTCCTGATCTTCTCACTCAACAAAAATTGATATATATCTCTCCAGGTTATTATGAAATCAGTCTGCTCTTCATTTCTTATAGCACAATAGTATTCCATTGCATATAATATATTACAACTTGTTCAGCGGTTCCCCAATTGATGGGCATCCCCTTGATTTCCAATTCTTTCCCACCACAAAAAGAGCTGCTATAAATATATATTTTTTATGTATGGGTTCTCTTCCCACTTCTATGATCTCTTTGGGATACAAACCTAGAAATGGTATTGCTGCATCAAAAGATAGGCAATTATTTATAGCCCTTTGGTCATAATTCCAGATTGCTCTCCAGAATGGGTGGATCAGTTGACAGCACCAACAATGCATTAGTGTTCCAATTTTTCCACATCCTCTGGATCATTTATCATTTTAATGTTTTGTCACCTTAGCCAAAATGACCAGTGAGATATGGTACCATAGAGATGTTCTGATTTGCACTACTCTAATTAATAGTGACAGTGCATTTTTATACACTTATAAATATCTTTAATTTCTTCTTCTCAAACCTGGCTGTTCTACCCTTTGATCATTTATCAAATGGGGAATGATTTGTATTCTTACAGATTTGACTCAATTCTGTATATATTTTAGAAATGGGGACTTTATCAGAGACATTGGTTGTAAAAAATATTCCCCAATTTCCACTTCCCTCTTAATCTTAGTGACATTGGCTTTATTTGTGTAGAAAGTTTTCAGTTTAATGTAATAAAAATTATTCATTTTGCATTTTATAATGCTCACTAAGTTTGTTTTGTCAATCTTACAGGTAAACTATTCCTTGCTCTCCCAGATTGTTTTCAGTATTTGCCTTTATACCTAGATCATGTACCCACTTCTACTTGATTTTCGTATATGGTGTTTGATATTGGTCTATGCTCATTTTCTTTTAATTTTAATATTTAATAGTTTCTGCCATACTATATTCCAGTTTCCCCAGCATTTTTTTTGTCAGATAGGGAGATCTTATACCCAAAATTGAGGTCTTTGGTTTTTATCAAACAGTAGGTTACTATAGTCATTGACTGCTCAGTCTTGTGTACCCAATCTATTCCATTCATCCACTACTTTATTCCTCAGCCAGTACCAAGTAAGTTTTGATGACTGCTGCTTTTTAAAGAGGATATAGTTTCCTTATCTCTTTTAATTACATCTATTTTCACTTTTGCTTTAACTGAGATAAGGATGTCTACCCCTTATTTTTTCCCTTTACCTGAAGCATGAAATATTCTTCCCCAGCCTTTTCCCTTTATGCTGTGCATATCCTCTTTTTCCAAATGTAATTCTTGTACACAGCATATTGTAGGATTATGGTTTTTAATCCATTCTGTTATCTGCCTCCACTTAATGGGAGAGTTCATCCCATTCACATTCACAGTTATGATCACTATCTGTGTCTTTCCCTCCATACTTTTCCCTCCCCTGCTTGTTTTTATTTCTTCCTTCTCCCTCCTCCTCCTTAAGAGTTAACCATAACCTCTCTTAATATTCCCTCCCTATATACCTCCCTCCCTTTACCTACCCTTCCCTTTACTACTATTCCCCTCCCTTCTAACCCCATCTTTTTCCCCTTACACCTCCTACTACCTGTAGTGAACAATAGATTTTTATACTTAATGGAGTATGTTATTCCCTCCTTGAATCCAAACTGATGAGAGTCTATTTCATACAGTGCTCTTCTCCCTACCTCCTTACCCTCTACTATAATGAGTTTTTGTGCCTTTTAACACAAATGTGTGAATTAGAATCTTAAACTTAACTGATTATGTTGATCCTTTCGTGAACTGGAGCCAATGAGAATAAAGTTCATATGATGTTCATCTCCTGCCCTTCTTTCCCTCTACTATAGTATGTTTTTATGCCTCTTTGTGTGGCACAATTTACCCTTTTCTGCCTCCGCCTTTCCTTTACTCAAATTACCATCCATTTGTACCCCTTAATAAGGTTTTTTATCATCAGATTAGTATATTTTTACCCCACCTTCTATCTATGTATATCCCTTTAATGTCACGATAATTATTCTAACTCTCAATATTGACAGGTATCAGCTTCCTATATAGGGATGTAAACAGTTTGTTCTTATTGAATCACAAGTTATGTGAGTGCATGTGTGTGTGTGAGTGTGTGTGTGTTGCTTGCTTACCTTTTTGTGTCTTTCTTGAGGCTCTTATTTAGATATCAAATTATCCATTGAGGTATAGCTTTTTCATCAGGAAGGTCTGGAAGTCCCTTATTTCACTGAATGACCATCTCCTAGCCTGAAAGTTTATCCTCAGTTTTGCTGGATAGCTGATCCTTGGCTATAGTCCAAGCTCTTTTCCCTTACAAAATACAAATTCTAATCACTCAGATTTTATAATATAGAAACTGCTAGGTCCTGTGTAATCCTAATTGTGGTTCCACAATATTTGAATTGTTTCTTTCAGGCTCCTCACCATATTTTTTCCTTGATCTTTTAATTCTGGAATTTGCCTACTATGCTTCTTGGAGTTTTCAATTTTGAATATCTTTTAGGAGGAGTTTGGTTAATTATTTCGATAACTGTTGTGCCCTCTGATTCTAGAACCTCAGGACAGTTTACTTTGACAATCTCTTAGAAGATGTTGTCCAGGCTGTTTTTTTTTCATGTCTTTCTGGTATACCAATAATTTTTACATTATCTCTCCTGGATATGTTTCCAGGTCAGTTGATTTTCCTTTAAACTATTTTATGCTTTCTTCTAATTTTCTTTTTCCTTTTTATTTTTGAGGGGAGAAGACATGGTAATTGGGGTTATGTGACTTGCCCAAGGTCACATGGTTAGTAAGTGTTAAGTGTCTGAGACCGGATTTGAACTCAGGTCCTCTTGACTCCAGGGACAGTGCTCGGTTCACTGTGCCACTTAGCTGCCCCATTTTCTAATTTTTCAGTCTTTATATTTTGTCTAACAGATTTCTTTTAAAGCAATTGGGGTTAAGTAACTTTCTCAAAGTTACATGGACAGTTATTTCTGGGTGTGGTGCTAAGTATCAGAGCCCAGATTTGATCCCAGGTCCTCCCGACTCTTGGACCGGTAATCTTACTCACTGAGCCACCTGGCCACCCCGTAACTGATTTTGAATACATAATAGCATCATTAGGTTCAATTTGACTGATTTTAATTTTTAGTGAATTATTTTCCTTGGTTAGTTTTTGAAGCTCCTTTTCCATACATTCAGATTTCAGATTTTTAGGGAGGTATTTTCTCCAGTTAGATTTTGAACCTCCCATCCCATTGAACAAATTTTACTTTTTAAGGATTTGTTTTTTTCAGTGAGATTGTTTTCCATTTTGGTGAATGTAATTTTAAAAGAATTGGTCAATTTATCTTCTACCTCTCTAATTTGGCTTTTAAAATCTTTCTTGAGCTCTTCCAAGAATGTTTTTGGGGCTGGAGAACTGTTCATATTTCCCTCTGTGGTCTCAGGTGTGAGTATAGAGTCAATGTTGTCCTCTGAATTTGGTTGTTTTTGCTTGCTATTGTTGAACTGAAAGTGACAGCAAATAAAAATTTTAGAATTGAAATTTATTCAGCCAGCAACTGGAGGAGGCATGTACACAAATTAAGCAGCCCTGAGGAGTATGTGCTTGGGGTTTATAAAGACAAAAACCACAATTTATCAGCTAATTAACCAACAATCCATTTGTTGCCCTACTAGAAAGTCCCCAAGTCTATTCTGAGAATTAAACAGAAGTGGGGGGTGCTATGGGTTCCAGGTGGTGGGTTTTGGGTAGGTCAGGCTTTGTTATCTGGTTCAGGGAAGTCTTCTAGGTGAACTTACCTAAGATAGAATAGATGGGGGAAGGTCACAAAATGATAGTTATAACAATCCCCACATCTTTTTAAAAAGATTCAAACCTTTGACTCACACTTGGTGCCTTGTAGCAGTATGATGGAGACATAAAAAAGGTCCTATAGTGAGGGCCAGCCTGAGCAATAAGGGTCCAGCTAAGGCAGAGATCAGCATGGTCAACCATGGGGATGTCCAAAAGAGGCTCTGATACCAATTTTCACATTTTCCCTCTCCCGTCTCTGATCTCCAGGTTATTGTGAACCAGTAAGAGACTTTCCTGGAGGGTGGAGGGACAGTGATCATGGTGTTACAAACTGGGGAGTATGGGGAATTGCTGACTTTTCAAGTACCAGAGCCCTGGATATCCCCTAGAGTTAAACTCGGTTGCTCCTAGTTACATGCCTCAGAACTGGATGCTTGAGAGACTTCCTTGGGGAGGACAGAACCAACATAATAAGGAGGCTAGCCATCCATGCAAAGTCAAGAGTCAGAGCAAGGTCAGGTCAGGAAGTGTTTTGATGTATAGCAGAAGGGATTAGGTAATGGATGAGGGGTCCCATCTGGTATGGTGGTTAAACATTCTGGTCACTCTACCCTCCAACTGGGAATGGGTCTGGAGGCAATGACCAGGTAGACACATATGCTGTTTCTGTGGGAACTAAGAGTTTGGGGACACATCTGCTGTTCTAGTGAGCAGGGAGGCATATAGCCATGCAATAAAGGGAGGGCTGGGGTTATGTCAAGGCTTATAAGAATATTGGGGCTAGGGGCAACTTTATTAGTATTCCATCATTACCCCCTTAAAGAGCTGGGGACCAAATTCATTCAGGAGAAAGGACAAAGGTCTCAGATTCTGTGATTTCTTCAGGCTGAAAAGGGGAATAGAGCTGTCCCTGTCTCAATGGGTCCAGAGAAGGAAGTTTATTGAAACCAAGCATAGATCACATGCAGAGAATGATAGGTGAGTATAGACTGTTATCATCTGTTTTCTGCCAACTGTAGGTGAATTGGCCTGTAATCTGAGAGGTACAAATCTGACAGAGAAGTTCAATATGCAGGACCCAAGATATGAGGAGAAAGACAGATATATCTAGTAACAGGCAGTTTACTAGTCCAAGTACCTTTTTACTAAACTATTTAGGTTGTAGAAAGGAATATAATTTTAGGCTGAATAGCTCAGATCTAACACACATTTTAGTAGTTCAGATGTAGGCCAAATGTAGTATATGGGATAATGATTGTGTTTGCACCTTTGTTTCACAAACTTCTTTTCCCTTTGTCTAGTTGTTCCCATATCATTCAGGAAAAAATGTATTTTTCAAGGGATTTAAACTTTCACATGACTATGCAGATAGGCACATGACAAGCCTGTGTATTAATTTACTCAGGTGTATGGGTTATGGAATGGCTACATATACAGATTGAGAACAGTAAAATTTTACATACCTGCATTGCAATTTTGATATCTTTTACTGACCCCTTGCTATAATTAGAGAAATTTGTCATAAAAGGAAAAAGCAGGGACACACCACATGTGACACGATAAAACAAAGCTCTGTTTGAAATCAGATAAGAGTCACTTTAATTCCATCTCATAGCCAGACTAAGGAATAGCCAGGTGAAAAGCATTCTTTTTCAAAGGAAGACAATGGGGAAACTGAGCCAGGAGGGTCCCATTTTAGATTGAGGCTAAAATTGTCCTCTCTGTTTTGCCAAAAGCAAACTTTTACTTGTAGCCGGATTCTCTTCGGGTAGATTGTGACATTTTTCTCAGATCTTGGTTTAATGCAGACAACTATATCTAAATTCAAACTCAAAATAAAACTAGTTGTGGTCCCAATGGCTTTTACCTCACCTGGCCAGTCTCATCAGTCACAGCTTAGGGCTAGATAGAATTGCTTTTATTTGTATGGAGTTGTAATAAGCAATAAAATTTTACCATGACTTATATACATAAGAGATTTCATTTCTCAGTAAGTCAAATTTGTTGTTTAGGAATTCCATAACACAAACAAGCTTTTATTTTTTTTCCTGGGGCTGATGACCTTGCCCACGAGATGGTTATGGGGAGATCTGTAAAGTTTATAAATAAGGTGAAATTAATAGGGACCCCAGAGAAGGGGATGATCTGCCTGTACACCCTATAATATTCTTCTTCTGGACTGATGAAAGCCACAAACTTTCTGTGTGGCAAGTCCTTTATTTTCATTAATGATTTTTTTTCTTGCCAGGATGTCTTTCAGTGTTCCCATATTTTATTTTTAGGATCCCAGTATATGGTAGCTGGTGCATGTGGACTCCAGTCACCCTCCATAGCACTACATTGGAAGTTACCTTGACCATCTTCCTAAAGGAGGGGATCAGTCAGTGTCTACCCTGTCAACCCTTAGAGATGATGTGGGATCAGTTTTCAGTTTTAGCATTATAACAATAATTCTAAATAACTTAGTTAACAATTTTACAATTTTCATAAGTGAGAGCCAACTTGGTTTAGCTTTAAGACAATATTAGCTGGGTTTAATAAAGTAACATACCTGATTTTAAACCAATTTTTTCCTCTGTCTTTTAGTTTCAACTAAATTCAGTTTAAAACTTCCTTTGTCTAACACCATTTCTGGCTCATAATGTTCACTCAAGTTTTACAATATAAAAATTATTGATATAAAATTGGGCTTACCAAGTATAGAGGCTAGTTGACTTCTGACCTCATTTTCCATTTTTCTTTTTTCATCTCCCCACAGTTGTGGAACCTGGTTGTAGGGGTGGTTGATTTGGGAAGGAAGGAGAAAGAGTGTACCACTCCTTGTGTAGGAAGGCCCTGCTTTGGGGCTTACCTAGAGGACTGGGTTTCTGGGTAGAGCCCAGGGACCAGGACTATTGCTATTGGGGCCCCAATGTAGATGCTGTGCCTCCCCCTCCTTGTTCCTTTCACCAGGTGGTGGATGTTAATTAAAATTCCCTACTATTCTTCTAACTTTTTACTGCAGTCTTAGCTTGGTCAGAGCCAGGATGACAGGGTGAAGGCACTGTTGCCCTAGGTTGGGAAGAACTGGGCTGTGACCCAGGAAAGGGTTAAGTGTTAGTCCTATTCCAAAGTGCAGCTTTGAAACCAGCATCTCTTTGATCAGTGAAGTGACCCCTTTTCCCTTATGCACATATTAGGGGAGAAGTTTCCCCTTTCCCCCTTTCTCCATCTGTCTCTCTATCTCCAGAACTTGTCTGGAGTCCAAGGAAGGAGAAAGAGAGTTTTTTTTTTTGTTTGTTTGTTTTGTTTTGCCAACAACCATTCTTTAAAGGACTAGCAATTGTTCTAGCCCAGGTACAGTTTTTTTTTTCTTTCTGGCTGGATGCATTTTGAATCTTACAAGGTGGCAGAATCAGACATTTTTACACAGACACAGAGCAGACAGAAAATAAAGACATCTCTCCACAAGAAGGTGGGAAAACTCCCTTGGAGGAACTCCTCCAAAATCCAATCTAGTATTTGACCTGTGACTTGAAAAACATGTGGACAGATGAGCCAGAAATGTGCAGAAATAACTAAACAGATATTTTGTGCACATAACAATTAAAACAGACCAGAACAGACAGTAACACTAAAACATATGTATGGCAAACAATCATACAGAGAGGAACAGACTATCAGCCTCATCGAATTGCCCCAGAAGCTCCAACAAACATCTTGTGGGAACCAGAGAGAGTGCATTAAACTGGGTCTATTTAGATGCCACTCGCTCCCAACCAGGAGACAGAGAACCAGAAGAAAACTTACCTCTACAGGAAAGACCAGGACTCCATGATGGCCGAATGCAGGAACAAGTCTAGGAGGGATAGGGCCAACTCTGCCTGACTTCTGGGGGCCATAGAACATCTCAGGGTCTGGCTGCCCTCAGAGTCAAGGCAGGGCTAGTCTTTCCCTTCTTCAAGGCTGATGCCCTAACATCTCAACAGCAACACGGAACACTGCTATCTTGCTGGGGCCTCCAAAATGTTGAACCGAAAGTGACAGCAAGTGAAATCTTAATAATTTTAGAAGTGGAGTTTATTCAGCCAGAGACTGCAGGGGGCATTTACACAAATCAAGCAGTCCTGAGGAATATTTGCTCAGGGATAATAAAGACAAAAACCACAACTTATCAGTTCATTGCCCAGCAATCCATTTGTTGCCCCACTGGAAAGTCCCCAAGTATATTCCAAAAACTAAACAAAAGGGATGGAGGTGGGGGACTATGAGCTCCAGGTGGTGGGTTGGGGGCAGGTTTGGCAGGTTTGGTCAAGTCTTCTAAGTGAACTCACCCAAGACTAGATAGATGAGAGAAGTTCATGAAATGATGGTTATAACACTACAACTGGATTGAATCATTTTTGTTCTTAATTTCCCAGCTTCCTTCTTGCCCATTGTGATTGCCTATTTCCCAAAATTTTTTGTTTTGTTGTTTGATTTTTTGAGGGGCAGTTGGGGTTAAGTGACTTGCCCAAGGTCACATGGCTAGTAAATGTCAAGTGTCTGAGACAGGACTTGAACTCAGATCCTCCTGAATCCAGGGCCAGTGCTCTATTCACTGTGCCACCTAGCTGCCCCCATTTCCTGATCTTTGAAGTGGATTTCTGTTTCTGGGGTACAGAGGGCTCTGACCCATGCTACTCAGGCTGGAAGCTAGGGGCTTGGTTGTTGACTTTGTGTGCTCTAGTATCTGGGTGTCTAGACTGAGGCCAAGGCTAGGACTGCCAGTGTTTCCTATGGGTTACCCTTTGGCTCACAGAGTAAGTTGTGGTGGAGGGATGGTCTGGCCACTTCAGGTTTCTTCCTCTATTCCCCTGGGATACAGCTCAGGCAGCCTCAGCAGTTGTCAACCAGCAATTCTGGTATCTACAGATTCCCCTGGTTTTGCTAAGGTACACTTGGGTTTCTGTTGTTAGTGCTTGCTGGGTCCATCTCCCTGGGCTTCAGGATATCCCACTGGTGAGCTGAGGTGAGGCTTGGTGGGACACCTTCTGCCCTTCACTTCAGGCTCAGCACAGCTTCATTCACACCCTTCCTCCAGGACTCCCAAGCCTGAGGCTGCTTCCATTATTTCATGATTTTACACTAGGTAGGGCAATAATCTCTGGGTTTTCAGAGTCAAGGAGCAGATTAGATTTAATTTAACCTAAGGTTTAGTCTGCCATCTTGGCTCCCAGAACTTCTAGTGCGTGATTTTTTTCTTAAATCCAGGATATAGGCTGGTAGCCCCAAGAGAAGCTCCTTTCACTCCCATGGACCCTACCTACTCTTTCTCTTACCAGCTCAGACAAATCTCTGTCCAGCAGTGAGAGGTCTGCAAATTGCCCTTGTGGTGGGTGAATCTAGTGGCCAGGGCTCACTCTCGCTCCATTGTGGTCTGCTCTCAGTTCTGCACTGGTGTAGTCCCCTTGTGCTCCGAGCTTCCCCTCCCCAGTCTTATGTGGGCACTTTCCTGAACTGGGAACACGCCATGCTCCATCTCCCAATCGATTCATTCACTCTACAATCCATCAACATTCACTTTTTAGAGGTTAGTTATGGGATTCAATGTGTAGCTCCTGTCTCTGTGGCTGGTGCTGTATTCACAGCACCATCTAGCTGCTCCCATAAGTTCTTTTCAGGCTTGTGTGAAGTGAAGCACAAGCAGTTCTCCTAAGGACTGCTACTGTGAATAACTTTTAAGATTCTGATCACATACTATAGTGAAATCCCTATTCAGCAGTAAACTAAGACAAAACATTCACAGAAACCAAAGTTCAACATTCATAACAACTTATTACTAAAGTTGGTACATATCCTTAAACAAAAGATATCATTTAGTAAGTCACAATCTGAATCAATTAATATAAATTACCCATCTAAAGTCTTCTTTCATCTTGATTGGAGACTAACTTCCAATCATCTTTAACTCAATCAGACAGTCAATCCTGAAGGAGTAAAAAAAACCAAAGTTCTAAGTTCTCCCACTCCTAGGTCACAGTAAACCATGATCTTGTTGGTCAGCACTAAGTACCCAAGGAAATGTCCTTTCATTTTGACTCTAGATTGACTCCCAGACTCCATGGTTCCTCTTCCCTGCTCCCAGCTCTTGTCTGAATTCACCCAACTGTCACCGGGATCACAGGTAGGCAGCTTCCAGCTCCTGGTGCAACACCTGGTTCAATTCCTGATTCAGCTCAAAGCTCATGGTGACCAGTACACCTCAAGCCCTTTGAAATTTCTGTTTCTGGGAAGAGAATACTTAACATAGCCACAACGTTATTTACAAACATTAAGCTTAGAAGAGTTACAACAATATTCACACATATTATCAGCACTATAATCTCAATTCACTTTCTGCTTGTGGAATAAACACAAGTCAACTGACAGGGTGCTTCTGTCTGACAAAGTAATACAATTCAACAGACAAAATCCTTTTATCTGACAGAGTAACACAATTAACAGATAGAATCTATCTGACAAAGTAAATAAAACAATAGACAGATTCTTTGAGAAAAAGTAACACAAACACAAATCAACACAGACAGAACAGACAAATAGAGTGCTGGACAACACAAGTGTTCTCCCTCTCAGTTCTTCTTGGTCCCAGCTTTTGCTCGTGCTTTTCTATGATCTTTTGGCGAGTTCCTCTCACTGTGTGCTTCACAGCTTCAGTTTCTAGCACAGACTGGATATAATCACAGGTGATGCTCAAAGGCACTTGAGAAATTGAAACAAGGAATTAAATTCTTAAAAAAGGGGCTAAGTAAAATTTGGCTTGCCATTACAGTTTGAGACAACTTCCCATTTTTCCTTGTGGTTTTGCCCATAGGTATTTCAACATTTCTGTCCTCTTCTGACTTAGTATTTTGGTCTTCCTTGTCACCATAATAACTTTCTATGTTCAGATTATTTTGTTGTTTTCTTCTCATCCAGATTCCCCCTCTTGACGTTTTTCTTTTCTTTTTAAATTTGAACTCCGTATCCAGGGTGAAAGGTACATTATCTCAGGTTTCTTGTGCTAGCAGCTACAGGCCCTGACTGTTTATCTGGTCCTCAACTGATGTTACACTGAGGTCCCCAGGGTACCCTTACATCTGATGCTATTCTGAAGAGATGTGCAGTTGCCTGGCCTCTTATCTTGTTATGAGCTGGGGTCCCAATTACGGTGTCTGGTATGGGCTGAAGCCCTGTGGAGTCATTTTGCTTTTGCCAGGATTATACTGAAGCACATGAAGACTGGCCACTGGAGCACACCTTTTCACCTGGGGCTATCCTGAAGCACATTGTGGTTCTCTGAGTTGGAGTCTGCCTGTTCCCCTAATTACACTAAGGCATGTAGGGATCACAGTGTTTCCACTTGCCTGATCCATCACAATGGGGCTCAGGTTATCCCATTGGTTTGCTAAGGTGCAGATTGCCACTGGGAAGCTATCTGTCCTGGAATGTGCTCCCATTTTATCAGAGTGAGAAAAACTGTTCTTGTCAATCTACCAAGTTTCTTGGTTTAAAATGTTTCTATTTTTACCCTGTCTTTATGCTGGTTCTGCTATTCCAGGATTTGTATTAGTGCAGAATTTTAGGGTTGTTTGGAAATGAATATTAGAGAGTTATAGTGATTTACTGCTTATTCCACCATCATAGCTCCTGGGAGTCCAAAACTATAATCTAATTTTTTAATAATGATAATCACTGTAAAATTTATTCATTATATGAATTATTATCACTTTATCATTATAATATCATATATCATTATCAAAAACTCAAGATAATCTGTTTCTCTGTATATTCTTTCCATTTTTTTCTATTTCAAGGAATTGAAACTATTAAGAATAGTCTCAACCCTCATTTTTGGACAAATATTCAAGTCTTTGAAATAAATATTTATTATTATCTATTATGTGTAACAGTGTGCCATGGATAAGCACATTCAATACTTTTATGTATCTGTGTTCATTTCTATGAAGATTTGAGACTCTATGGTTACTTGAATGGTTATATCTTCTGCATGTTATTCCATATGTTTAGCACAAATAGTTCACCCAATGATATATGGTGCCTTACTTGCTTTCCTATTTTTAACTGTTATTTAAAATTTTATATTTCCCAAGTTATATGTAAAAATTATTTTTAACTTTCGTGTTCAACACTTTGAGTTATAAATTCTCTCCCTTACTTTCTCCCTGCTTCCACACCCTCATTGAGAAGGCAAGCAATCTGATATATGTTATACATATGTAGTCATTCAAAACATAACCATAATAGTCATGTTGTGAAAGAAAATATAGACAAGGAAAAAAAATCTCAAGATAAATAAGTTAAAAAAAACAACTATGCTTCAATTTGTATTGAGAAACCATCAATTTCTTCTCCAGGAATGGACAGCATTTTTCATCATAAGTCCTACAGAGTTGTCTTGGATCATTGTATTGCTAAGAATAGATAAATCATTCAGAGCTGACCATCTTACAATATCACTGTTATTTTGTACACAGCAGATTTCACTTTTCATCAGCCCATGAAAGTCCTTCCAGGTTTTTTCTGAGATCATCCTGTTCACTATTTATTAGAGTATGATAGTATTCCATCATAATCACATATCACAAATCATTCAGCCATTCCTCTATTAATTGGCATCCCCTCAATTTCTAAATCTTTACTTCCAGAAAATAGCTACTCTCTCTCTCTCTCTCTCTCTCTCTCTCGTTCATTCTCTCTCTCTCTCTCTCTCTCTCTCTCTATCTATCTATCTATCTA
>NW_027186325.1:4540236-4548554 GCF_028583685.1 Petaurus breviceps papuanus
TCTCTCTCTCTCTCTCTCTCTCTCTCTATCTATCTATCTATCTGTTTGTGTGTGTGTGTGTGTGTGTGTGTGTGTGTGTGTGTGTGTGTGTACAAATACATACCTTTCCTTTTTGGTTTTTTTTTATGTCTTTTGGGATACAGACTTAGTACTGGTCACTTAGTGCTAAGTCAAAGGGTATGTTTGTTTTATAGACCTGTGGGCATAGTTCCAAATTATTCTACAGAATGATTGAATCACCTCACAACTCCACCAACAGTGCATTGAGGTATCATTTTTCCTACAACCCCCTGACATTTGTCATTTACCTTTTCTGTTTGTATTAGCCAATCCAATAGATATGAATGAGGTAGCAACTTAGAATTGTTTTAACTGCATTTCTCCTATGAATATTGAGTTGAGTGTGTTCTTTTAATATGGATATAGATAGCTTTGATTACTTCAACTGAAAACTGATCATATCTTTTGATCATTTGTAAATTGTGGAATGGCTTTTATTTTTTATAAATTTGACTTGGTTCTCTATATGTTTGATAAATGAGGCCTTTATCAGAGGAACTTGCTTCAGAATTTTTCATTACTACTGCTAACTGAATTTCCCTCAATATTGTTTCCTACCCTTGTTTATTTTATTCTCTGTCTTTCTGTCTTTTTCTCTCTCTCTTTGTCTCTCTCTGTCTTTCTCTCTGTTTCTCTGTACAGCCAAGGATGAGCAGCTTTCCAGAGGACTGCTGCTCTGAACAGCTTCAAGGTTCTGATTATATAGTACAGTGAACTCTATTTATTTAGTAATAAACTAAGACAAAGCATTGACAGAAACCAAAGTACAGCATTCACAATTGTTATGACATAACAAGTGATCACTAAAGTAGCCACATATTTTTCAACAAAGTGCCACATAGTTTTAAACAAAAGATATCATTCAGTAAGTCCTTAACTCAATCATCCTCAAGGAGCAGGCCTCCTTAAGGAACACAAAGTACAATCTTTCAGTAAGTCCTTAAGTCAATCATCCTTAAGGAGCCCCCTTAAGGGACACAAAGTACAAAAGTCAAAGTTCTCCACTCCTAGGTCACAGTAAAGCATAAACTTCTCAGTCAGCATTAAGTATCCAATAACAGGTCTTTTCATCTTGACTGGAGGTTGGCTCTCTGATTCCATTGTTCCTCTTCCATGGTCCCAGCTCCTGCCTGAATCTTCCCAACTATCACCTGGATCAAAGGCAGGAAGCTCTCAGTTCCTTATGCAGCTCCTCATCCAGTTCCCATTCCACACTGAAGTTCACAGTGTCCAGTCCACATCAAGTCCTTCACACTTCCTGTCTCTGGGAAGACAAAGCTTAAAAGAGTGATAATAATATTCATCCACATTGCTGGCACCATTGTCAATTTACTATCTGCCTGTGAAATCAAAAGAAACCCACAAAGGTCCAAAAAGCCAAAACAAGTCATCAGCATAGAAATCAACACAGACCCACAAACAAGGTCCGAAAGGTCAACACAAATCATTAGTAAAGTTCCAGGACCTCCATTTTTCATTTTCTTTTCTTTTCTTAAATCATAAATTTCTTAGATTATAATCTCTACTCTGTTTTTCCTATAGACCTCTTTTTTTCATTATATATTGTAGCTTGAACTCACATGCATCCAGAATTTCTCCAATATCCTCTGCTTTAAATTCTTTTTGAATTTGTTAGAAATTATATTATTTGGAGAACTTGCACTGTTTTGTTATTCACAGTCATACAATGATACTGGTATTAAAACAATTGGCATTAATTTATAGTCAAAATTCTGGTCACAGCTCAATCAAGGCAATCTATTTATCTTGTCTATCAACATTCACACTGTCAGACCTACACAGATGGAAAAACATTATAGTTTTGTCTTTTTTTGTTGGGTGAGTGCACTTCACTTTATGTTACGATATAGAAAACTAGCATTTTTCATGCACTTTTATTTTTCCTACAAAGATAGTAAGGGCAAAATATTGAACAATTATGAATTCCTACTAGAAAGCTCTCCAGTGTTCCCACATTTGATCAAATCATTACATCATTAATGGACATTGGAAGGAATTCAGCTTCTACTTGCATTCTGTCACGAGTTTCCACTATGAAAATTGCAAACACGTTTAGCAAAATCCACATCCTTGTTTTTTTGTTTTGTTTTGTTTTATTTTGATTTTTCCCTCCCACAATATCAAGAGTAAGGGTCCATTGCTTGGTATAGTGTTGTTTTTCTATTGTTTTGGTTGTGTCCAATTCTTTCTCACAACATCTGCTGTTTTTGTGGCAAAGATCCTGGAATGGCTCACCATTTTTTTCTCCAGATCATTTCATTCCTGAGGAAACTGAGACAGACTGAGGCAGTTAAATTATTTGTACAGGGTCACATAGATAGTGTCTGAAGCTAGATTGGACTCTATACATTGATCAACTTAGCTGCCCCAGCCATATTGGCACACATCTATAATCACTGTTACCTGGACAGACTGAGGCAGGTGGATCAATTGAATTTGGAAGTTAAGGTCTGTAGTCATCTAAAGCTGATCAAATGCCCTCACTAAATGTGGAACCAATATGATGAGCCCCTAGGACTGGGGAGTAACTAGGCTGCCTAATAAGGGTTAATCTGGCCCTGATTGGTATCAAAGAGGTCACAAAATCCATGCCAATCAGATTGGACATATGAATGGCCATTGCATTTCTAGACTTTATGGGATAGGGGGACCTAGACTTTTCCTTCTCCTCAGCAAAATCATCATTAAATAAAATTATTTCTTTTGTTGATTTCAAGGAATTTTGAAAAGTTAAAGGATTATCTTTTGTGATCTACAAGGATTTTTCATAATTCTTTATCCCTATTTTAACCTATTCACTCCTTTATATCAAACTGTAAATATCAATATCATTATAATATCATAAGGTATATTGATTGAATTTTAAAGCTTTTCTTGAACTCTATAGAATTTTTACACTTCATATTTATTATAGGTGTTGGCATAATTTTTTTCACAGTGATCTTTTTGCAAACTATTATATTAAGTATTGCCATTTGATATGAGCATTTAAATATATGTTTCTATCATACATTTATAAAATACTATTTCTTGTTTGTTGTTATGCATGATTAAACAACCACATGAACACTTTTATTCATCTCTCCAAAGGAAAACCCCAACCCTCCATTACATTTAGCTTTCTATTTATAGTAAGAATGACAATTCACTTTCTCAAATAATATGTTTCTTCATTCATTGGGCAAAGATTGTACACTTATTATGTAATCCTAGGTCTTTTCTCACATCTACTCTTTTCTAACTATATAAAATGACCTGCCACCTAAGTATATTAAAATTCAAAATATGCTTTTCCAGTGGTCTTTATCTTATTCTACATTTAAAGCAGTAAAGCAACCATATAAAGGGCAGATAAATCTCATTACAATCTCTCTTGTTCATACCACTGTGTGTATTATGTTCACTTTTAAGAATTTTATTTCAGAAGTGACACTGAGATAAGATGAGGACGATGAAAAGGATGGTTAAGAGAATAGAAACCTTGTAAAATATGGATTGCATTGAAAAACTTGAGGTCTTTAGCGCATAGAAGAGATTTATCACTCATAGGACTACATTTAAACATATATATGTGTATATATATATATATATTATATAAAAGAATGATTCAAATAATTCTTCTTGGACCTGGAGGAAAGAATTGGGATTGATGGAGAGAAATTATAGGGAAAGCAAATTATTCCTCATTATAAGGGAAAATTTCATAGAAAGTTAAAAATGGAATCAGTCATCAAATTGATTTAGTATGATCTATAGAAATGGGATGCAGGATTCAATCAAAGAGGTTAATTTTAGGCTGAATGCAAAGTATATGAAAAGAAACAGGTGAGATCATTGAAGGATAATAGTGAATGACTTTTGCCTTTTATGAGACATCATTTTGGTCTTGTAGAAATCAAGGTAAGCCACCTCATTATATTTTACTCTGTTACCTCTACATCTATGCTGGAGTGTTCTTATATTGTACAAATGGATTTTTCTTAACACCCTTGCCCCCCCCCACCCCATTAGATTTATAATAAATACCCTTAGTTCTCTTGAGGATCAATGCTATTACCCCTAAAACAACCCTGATAGTTTCTGGAAGTAGGAGTTCCTGGAATGACATAACATCAACTTTGACATGCAGAAATAGGTTGAGTATTTATAACCTCTCTGTTGGCCCTAAGTGTCCCATTTCCCCACTCTTTGCCCAATCCCACATACACACTTCTTCCGCCAACATAGAATTTTTATGCCCAGTCAGGACAAGCTTCCAAGGCCCAGTCAGGTTTAATCAGCGTAGTTTGAAGTCTTCAGAATTCACTTACATCATCTTCTTCAATTTCACACACATGGAAGCAGTGGATAACATTTACTATGAATAAATCAATAAGACCAATGTACTAGAAACGTACTGTGAAAAGGGCAGCAGCATTCTAAAAGCTTTAGAAGCTAACTTTTAACTTTAAAGGGAAGGTTGAAAGTTGAAATTCAGATAGTGGTATTACTAGAAGGATTATTGTAGCTATTATCTTTTTTTCATGTGTATAAAAGAGCTATAACTCACTGGAAATGTAGGCACTGCTAAGAATGTTCTCAGGAGTTGAAGAAATATAATAATCTCTCTTTACTGCTAAAGAGATTTTGTTTATTCTAGGAGATTCATTTCTTATATTAAATGTCCATACATTTGCCTGAAATTAGCATAAACCTTGATAAATGACACTGATTGCAATGCAGTTGAGAAAGAGGTGCTGTCACTTCTATTAGGAATGCAATACTGTACAGGATAGATTTTTCTGTCTGTAGGAACAGGGAAAATAACAGGTACTTCTAAAAGTTCACATAGGGCTCACTTGGTGAAATAATAATCACAAGATACATTTCAGAAGGGTTATTTATAAAACAACAATCTGTGACAAAGTATGTATTACTATGTAATAGGACATACCTAGATATATTGGAACACTGAACTCAATAAAGCATTTTGGAGAATGTAACATTTATAACTATAGTGCCTGTAAATAGCCTTTCACAATCACAGCGTACACTATAAAATATGGGTGGTAGATGTTGGAAGACTTTATAAGAAAATAATTTCATGTTTTGAAAAATAAGGGAACTGAGACAGCAAGAGGATGTTAACATTTGTCTATAAAAAGTTTACTTGTGTTTTCAGGAGGAAATGTCCTTTAAAATCCATGCCATCAACAGTCTAAAGCCATACCCACATGAGGATCTTAGCTCCCCCATCAGTTCTAAAATGTGTTTCCAAAAATTGGACACAATATACTAGGTGGCATGGATACCATGCTGCTGCTTGTCAAAGGTTCACTTCTGCTAGCTGGTGTTCAGGGCAGTGTATTATGCATCTGAGTAAAGATCTGGAGATGGAGGTCCCAAAGTAAAAGAAAAAATTATATAGATCAGATATAAGAGGATAGGAATTCTACAGGAATCCTGACCTAGTTAAAATGTCATTCTCTAGATAGGTGTCCTGGCAACATTAGATGCTCCAGTATGGGTATGAAGGATCAAAAATGTAGTTTCAACTTATTAGTCAAATGGGGTCCACAAGTGAGGGGAATTGAAAAGGAATGGAATCCATTCAAAGTGATAAAACCTTTAGAATTAAGATTTGTTTTAACAAATTGATGACATATTCTACTTTCCAGTTCCAAAATACTTTTTCACTAACAATTTTTCTATAGCTTTCTCTGGTCAGGAAGGTCTGCCCATGGTCCCCTGAGAAAACCTTAACAATTTAAATTATAACTCAACTTTACATAGCCTTTTAAGATCCATTAATCTTTTTCCTAACAAAAGCCCACAAAACACATCAAACAAATTATATTATATCTATTTTGAAGAGAGAGGAAGCTAATGTCCAAAGATATAAACTGACTTGCCCACTATAATAGGTAGTAAATATCAGAGTATATCAACATAGGTTTCATCTGGCTCACCGTTCAGTATTTTTCTCATATCTATTAACAGAATTGTGTTTTAACATAATTAACATAATCACAAACTATAAGAGAACTTGGAAACCATCTAGTCCAACTTCATCATTTTACAGAGGAGGAAACCAAGGAGAAGGGAAATTAAATTACTTATTCAAGTAATAGGTAGTAATGGTCAGATGGATTTGAATCTAAGTCCTTTGGCTTCAGATCTAGCACCCATTTCACCATGCTACACTTGCTCTTGGTCTCTAAACTTTTATGAAAATCCAGAGATTATTGCCCCACCCAGTTTAAAATCATGAAATAGTAGAAGCAGCCTCAGGTTTGGGAGTCTTGGAGGAAGGGTTGAATGAAGCTGTGCTGAACCTTAAGTGAAGGGCAGGAAGTGTCCCAACAAGCCACACTTAATCTGACCAGTGGGAGATCCTGAAGCCTGGGGCAGGGGTAGAGCCAGCAAGCGCTAACAACAGAAGCCCAAGTATGCTTTAGCACAAATATGGGAATCTGAAGACTCCAGCATGGTAGGCTGACAGCTGCAGAGCCTAGCCCAGGGGCACAGAGGAAGAATCCTGAAGTGGTCAGACCACCACTTGCCCACACCTTACTCTGTGAGTCTCAGGGCAACCCAGGGGAAACACTGAAAGTCTTGGCCTTATCCTCAGTCTGGATACCCAGAGGCTACAGCCCACAAAGTCAACAACCAGGCCCCTAGCTCTTAGCCTGAGAAGCATGGGTCAGAGCCATCTGTACCCAGAAGCAGAAATCTACTTTTAAAGTCAGTAAATAGGCAATCACAATGGGCAAGAAGGAAGCAAGGAAATCAAGAACAAAAGTGATTCAATCCTGTTATAGCAATCAAAACCAACCAAAATCAGAGGACAGCATTGATTCTATACTTACAACTGAGGCCACAGGGGGAAGTATGAGCTGGTCTCAAGCCTCAAAAGCATTCTTGGAAGAGCTCAAGAAAGATTTTTAAAAACAAATTAGAAAGGTAGAAGATCAATTGACCAATTCTTTTAAAATTACATTCACCAATATGGAAAACAATCTCACTGAAGAAAACAAATCTTTAAAAAGTAAAATTTGTGAACTAGGAAGGGAGGTTCAAAATCCAACTGGAGAAAATACCTCCCTAAAAATGAAATCTGAACTTGTGAAAAAGGAGCTTCAAAAACTAACCAAGGAAAATAATTCACTAAAAATTTTAGAGTCAATCATATTGAAGGTTATGAATCTATGATGTAACAAAAATCAATTAAACAAACCATACATATTGAAAAATTAGAAGAAAGTTTAAAATATCTCAATGGAAAAACAACTGACTTGAAGAACAGGTTGGATTTTCAAGTATTACTGAAATAGACTACGTTTTAGTGTGTCTATCACAAGACTCTCTATACCCCATTATTTCCATTCAGTCACCAAGTAAATTTTTCAGAAGTTCATGTATAACCATGTCACCTCCTAACTCAGTGAACTTAATTGGCTCCCTATTACTTGCAGTATCAAATACAAAGTCCTCTGTTTGACATTAAAAATCCCTCATAACCTAGGTTTCCCATGCCCACTAACATTCCCTTGAGTATTACTCTCCATCTTCTGACTCCTAGAATATTTTTCTTTCTGTCTTCCATATCTGAATTGTTCTCTTTCTTCATATCTGCTTCGTGGCTTCCCTGGCTTCCTGCAAAATGTACCTTAAATCCTACCGCCTGAAGGAAGACTTTCCCAATATTTCTAAATTTCAGTGCCTTCTTTATCCTGATTATTTCCTATTTATCTTACATATAAAATGTGTTTGTACATACTTGTTTTCATATTATCTCCCCTATTAGAGCATGAGTTCCTTGAAGGCAGGAACTGTCTTTTGCTTTCTTTGCATCTCTAGCACTTATCACATTATTTGGCACATGGTAGATGTTTAATAAATGCTTATTTACAGATTGATTAACTTTCCATTCTGGAAAGCAATATGTAATTATTATTTTTTTAACTATTTTAAAAATGCATGTTGTTTAACCACTTATACCACTACTAGGTCTATACACAAAAGAGATAAAATAATTAGGGAAAAATATCTATCTATACAAAAATTACTTATAGTAGCTCTTTTTATTTTTATGTCTTTATGTCTTTATCTATTCATTTATTTGTTTGTTTGTTTATTCATTCATTCATTCATTTATTCATCCATTTATCTATGTATTTATTTACTTATTCATTCATTCTTTCATCTATCTATCTATCTATCTATCTATCTATCTATCTATCTATCTATCTATCTAT
>NW_027186325.1:4548564-4573125 GCF_028583685.1 Petaurus breviceps papuanus
TATCTATCTATCTATCTATCTATCTATCTATCTATCTATCTATCTATGCTTTATGGAGGGCAATTGGGGTTCAGTAACTTGCCTAAGGTTACATGGCTAGTTTTTTTTGTTGTTGTTGTTTTTTTTTTTGGTGTGTGTGTGTGGGTGTTCAGTGTCTGAGGCCAGAAGTGAACTATGGTCCTCCTGACTCTGGGGCCACACTTTACTCACTGTACCACCTAGCCACCCTGTAGTTCTTTTTATGCTGTCAAAAAATTGGAGACTAAAGGAAGGACAATCAATTCAGGAACAGCTGAATACTTCTATATTAACTCAATGGAATACTGTTATGAAGCAAGAAATGAAGAAATGAATTATTACGAAGGGACATGGAAAAGCTTATGGGAATTAATGGAAAATATAGTAAAAAGAAGAACCAGAAGATAATTTTATCCTATAAAATCAATATATTAAAAACAAAAACAAAATTGAGACTTTAGAAAATGACAAAGAATGAAATGAGCAAAAGCAAGAGAATAATCTATATATCAACAGTAACACCTTAAAGACAAAGAAACTTTGAAATTTATAAAGAAAAAGGTCATACACAAACCCAGAAGGCTGATAATAAAACATATTATCTGCTTTCTGACTGAGAGGTAATAGATATAATTTACAGAATTATATATTATATATAATTTTACATTATATATGATGTATGTTAATGTATCTATGTATGCATACATATGTACATGCATACATACATATGTGTGTATATGTGCATGTGTATATATATATTTATGTAGTGAGAGAGAGTACTGTAAATACATATATCTGTGTGTACACATAGTGGTAGAATTTTTGTTTGTTTGTTTAACTATGAATATTCACTATAAAGAAGTGTTTTGATTTTCTCATTTCTTCCCCAATGGAATGGTTATAGAGTTGGAAAACTTTTCTCTTAATTAAAAAAAATAGAGTGGTAGGAGGGGCTGCTGTGCATGTAGAATGTTTCAGATGAGGTCATTGTGATGTTAGATTTACTTAACTCTTTTATACGTTAAAAGAGAATTATCAAGCACAGAATGGGAGTAATCTGAAAATATTTGTAATATGAAAACAAAATAGATCAGTAAAACTGTCAATTAAGGTAATTTGAAAAAGCCTGCTGGAGATATGTTTTGCTACCATAGCCTTCTTGAACCCAAAGTCACAACTGTGGCATTATCAGGCATCAGAATAAGCCTTTAGTAAACAAGTTGGTTAATAATTATTTGTCACTTTAATTCATTATTATATTTGCAGGTAAAAGCCAAAGTTGGCTAATGAATGTCAAAAATAAATTGCTATTCATGTAATTGTTTTTATTCACAAAGATAATTGTGTAACTTTCCCTAAAAAACTATCATCAAAAGACAGCCTGACCCTTGGATAAAACTTAAAGAGTATAAATTGAAATATACTTTTGCAGTACAACCATACTCTTATTTCCTAATCAAGGTAGATGATTTTATTCACTCCAAAAGGGTCTTTATTCACTCCAAATTAGAAGAACAGCATAACCATCTGAGGGCATTAGCAATTAGTAGCAGGGCATGATGCGAGCAAATTTAAATAACCTCTTTTTTCTGCTTCTTTTTGGGTATTCAGAGGAGGGGTGGAGAAACAAAGAGGAAGGGGATGATAACACAGCAAGGAGGCCTTCTTCTTTAGAGGTTTCTGGTAGGAAGCAGGAAGAGAGAAATGAACAGATGTTGGGAACTTTTGTGGCCATATGCCCAGCCTTTAGTAAGCATCTTGACAGTAGAGGATTCTGAAGCACTCTTACTCATAAAATACCAATTTTGTGAATGAAATGAATTTAGTGGTCTCTAAGGCTATCACTGTGTCATACTCTGTCAAGCACTTATATTAATGTGAAGATAAAATGTAATACAGTACCCCTCTGCCCTGTATGTTTATGAATTTATTGACATAGCACAAATCTAATGCAAAGATTTTCTGGAATAAAATTACATTTAAATCTTGATAGGAAAAAAAAAATCCTCACTAGAAAAGTCATCTCAGGTGATAAAGACTTGAAAATAATAGCATACTCTTTAGATGCATAGGGATATTTTTGTCCCATAACAGGTAAGTTACCATTACTCACATGAACCCAGGATTTTTTTTTAACTTATATCCTTGCCACCAGAATCTTGCTCTTTTTCTCCTTATTTTATCCTGTTTTTTTTCCAACTGACTCCATACACTTCAATTTTCAGGGGGAGAGGCATTAGGGGAAGGAATCTCCCAGAAAACACCACTCACACACCTTTCTTTCAATTGCAATTCAGGTGCTTTCCATTTTTTCTTAAAGTTTTACTCATAGTTTTGATTTTATATTTCAAACACAGATTCCTCCCATTTTGTATGTGACCATTCCCAACACAGTAAAAAACTTAAGTAAAATAAAAAGTGCATTGACCTCATCTGAAAGTGGATACATTTCACATTGGGAGCATGCCCACACCTCTTTTCTGTAAAGGACAGCATGTTTTCTCATCAGTCTTCTGGATTCATGAATAGTCATTGTGTTGATTACAATTCTTATAGTTTTCAAAATTGTTTATTTTTGCCATGTTCTCCTAAGTCTACATATTTTATCATTCTTCACCACTTCACAAAAGCTCGCAAATGTGACCTTTTGATGATGTTGATGTTACAATATAAATCACTCTTTCTGCTTGTATCACTACATAAATTCTTATGTCTTTCCATGTGTTTTTGAAATCATATATTTCCTTATATCTTATGGCACAGTCATACTCTATCCTCACTTTAGCCTAAGGTAAAAGTTATTGTTTTTGAGAATTTATTCTGTCTTCTCAATTACGTGTGCTCTGATCCCACTGCTGGTTTCCCTGTGGATAAACTGTGAAGTGCTGTGATTATGTATGTGTGTGATCTGTTTTGTGTGGAAGGAGTATGAAGTAGTTTTTGTGTGTGTGTGTGTGTGTGAGTGTATGTGTGTGTGTGTGTGTGTGTGTGTTTTGGGTAGGGAGGAGTGGAGAGTTGGTCTAGCCCTAAGATTCTGTCTATATGGGGGATTCTCTGATATTGAAATTCTTTCCCTACACTTAGGTAAATCAATATTTCTATCTAAAATTTGCAGCTTTAGGTAGATGTCTAGGGAACAAAGAAAATTACATATCTTTCCAGGGTCATACACCTAATGAGCAGAAGCCCAACCTGAACCCAGATCTTGACTGAAGACAAAACTTATCTCCTATACTCTGGAAATGTCATGTATTTTATCAAGTGTGAAAGTGTGAAGTAGGGTGTATTTTAGGTAACATAAGGTCTAGAGTGCTAGATGTGGAGTCAGGAAGAGCTGAATTCAAACTCATTCTCATTTACTATCTGTGTGACCTTA
This sequence comes from Petaurus breviceps papuanus, assembly GCF_028583685.1. NCBI lineage: Eukaryota > Metazoa > Chordata > Mammalia > Diprotodontia > Petauridae > Petaurus > Petaurus breviceps. Next base: position 4,551,959 of record NW_027186325.1, read on the forward strand.
GTCAAATCCCTTAAACTTTTTTAACCTCAGTTTCCCCATCTGTAAAATGAAGATAATATTAGCACCAAAGGAAGCTAAGTGGCACAACTGAAAGAGACTTACACTTGGAATCAAAAGGAATTGGATTCAAATCTGTCCTCCGATCCTAGCTATGTTACTCTAAGTCATTCAGGATTCCTTAGCCTCAGTTTCATCATTTATCAAATGGAGATGATAATAATACCTAACTCCCAAGGTCAAAGTGTGGATAATGGGAGATGGAATTCAGAAATTACTTTGCAAACTTTAAAGTGCTATATAAATGCTAACTACTACTAGTAGCAATAGTAGGAGTAGTAAAGTGTAGGCATGGGTGTAGGTATAGAGATGGATAAAGGTTGACAACATGACATTTTCCAAAAAATAAATCATGGCACTTAAAAGTCTGCAAAAAGAATGGATCTAAGACCCAGATATAGGGGGATTCAAGAATAGATAGCACTTTCTGGACTGAAATTACGTAAGATATTTTTCTCTTTTCAATATAATATAGCACCCAATCCCATAAGTCTATAGTGTAGAAAAGATACAATCAGATTGTTTTAACCTTTTGTCTGCTTCCTGATTCATCCAGTATAATAAAAATGGTCATTTTAATTTTCTTGCCAATGGTGTCCTTTCTAGCCTTATGAGTGCTCATAGTATTCATGGAGGACATCCCAGAGAAATGATATACTTCAGAGGATCCCCTCACAAGAGAGTGCATCTACTAACACCAAAGTGCTGCACTCTTCTTCCCAATAATTAAGATAAATAGCTTCATATTCACTGACAAGGAGACAAGTGGGCATCAGGAATGTAGTCCATAAATCTCCTGTTTTAGTGAGGTGCTTAGAGAATGGTGCTAATAGTGGTTTTAAGTGGTGCTAAAGGAGGATAGTAGTATTCCACAATGACAGGCTTCAGTGGTAAGGATTAGTAGTCTTGTCAAATGGTTATCTTACAAGGAAAAGATTGTGGAGGTATCACAGCAAATCCATCCCCATTACCAGAAAAGAAGTCAAAACTTTTGTCCACTTGCTCAGGAATAGTTTCCCTCTGTTTACAGAACACCAATGATTGGTGGCACAGCGGAAAGAGTGCTGGGTCTGGAGTCATGAAGATTCATCTTCCTGATTTCAAATCTGCCCTCAGACACTTGTGTCTGTGAGACCCTGGGAAAATCACTTAACCACGTTTGCCTCGACTTTGTTATGTCTAAAATGATCTGGAAAAAGTATACTGCAAACCACTCTTGCATCTTTGCCAAGAAAACTCCAAAGGAGGTCACATAGAATCAGATATGACTGAAAAATTACTGAACAACAACCAAAATCATTCCATAAATTGCTTTGATACCTAGGTAACAAAAATAAGTACAATTCCATAAAATGTTTTAATATACATATCTTTCAGAGACATTTAAATGAGTTATAAAAGCAGGAGATTTACTGAATTACTAATGATGTCCTAAGTTATTAGCTGTTGTTGTTGTTTTCCTTTATTTTAAAAGAGAATCAATGGCATGAGGATGTAATGTCTTGACTTGCCAGTTAATTGCATTTAGAAGCAGGATTTCACAAAGCAGTCAGGTAACTCTCTCTTCCTGAGTCTTTGATGTTCAGGGGCAAGACAAAAGTCAGGATGACAGACAATGACCTGGGATGCAGCTGAAGACACTGGTGTCTTTAGTGTCTGATTACTCCACACCACTTGCTTAAGCTGTTCTCATGGCCACTGGAGAACCCTTGGTCACATCCACCCACTCTGCTGGGGGAGATTTTCATATGCTTCCAATACACATTCTCCTAACTCAATGATGGGTTTATGGCCTTTCAATTACCCTCAACCTGGTTTAGCTCATCTGCTGAGACAATTTTACCAGGGTGTGGCTTCTGTGTGTGCTGGAGTTCCTTGGAACCACAAGTCAGGTGAAAGGTGAACACCAAAGGTGGATGTGTATCCCTGAAAAGGGCTTTATAAGCCCTCTCACCAATGCTGCTAGTCATCCTCAATATCACTTGTGAAAGTCACTTAAACCTGGTTCTCTCAGCTCTTCATCTATAAAAGTGAGCTGGAGAAGTAAATAGTAAAACATTAGAGAAGCCTTGCCAAGAAAATCTCAAATGGGGTCATGAAGAGTCAAAGACAACTGAAACAACTAAACTGTGAACTGTTTGGGCTTCTTTGAGGACCAAAGTTCAGTAATTCTAAATGAAGTCCCTGATTTCAAATCTGGCCTCAGACATCTGTGTCTGTGTGACTATGGGCAAGCCACTTAACCATGTTTGCCTCAGCTTTGTTCTGTGTAAAATGATCTATAAGCTACCTGAGTTAATTTGTTTTCTTAAGTTTAAATCTTGCTTAAGGGGAATACGTTTTGTTAGAGAAAAGATCTAGTTGCAATGAGCTGCTAGAATTTTTAGTTTGACTCTTGATTGTCTCTTGTTCAACAATCTCCTGAAATACTGAAAAGTCAGATAAAAAAAGTGAAAAAGTCATTATGGTACAAATTCTAGGTTCACAAATCCATGTCCCAAGAGTAATTCAGGTGATATGGAATTTCCTAGGATTCTAAAGAAATCAATTAAGCAGTAACCTTAATTAGCTTCTATTCACTAAGCTAAATACCCAAGAACACAAAGACAAGAATAAAATAGCTCCTGCCTTCAAGAAACTTACATTCTATTAGTATAGACAACACATACATAAGTAAGTATGTATATGATAATTTGGAGGAGGAGTGCATTCACTTATGGAAACTAGAGACTATTGTATATTCATAAATTCTTTTTACCATATTCTTTAGTTGCCTTTCTAGTTTCCTCTTCATGAAAGTTTTCTTTGGGTTGTAATTCATGGACTAGTTCATCCAAGTCTCAGGCAGGAGAGTAATTTCCTAAGGGGTCTTGACTTTCAGGGAAATTTCAGCAACAAACTAATTTTAAACCTTGATGTTTGTTATAAATCATGTCCAAAAGGCCAGGGGGAGTTTTGCTTCTTTCCAATTTTTCCTGGAGTCAACCCAAACTGAAAAGAACCTGGAAGGTTGCTATGAAAAACAAGCCTATTAAATTTATAAGGCTTCTTTGGATTCATTAAGCCTTGTTTTGTCTCAGAGATCTGGAAGAGATCTGAGTAGGGGCAAGTTTTTTTTTTTTTACAAACTTCTCATTTTAATCGTCTTATTTGAAAATAAGTTTCTAGTTTATTATCAAGAATTTAGTCAGTGGAATACTCAAAGCCTCATAATTACTCTTCAGGATCTAACTCAATGAGAATATTAATTATTTAACATACAGTAGCTCAAGAAAGATTGTTCATGTCTAGCACAAAACCCACATCAAGAGGAACAGGCAATTTTTGGATAAGCCAACATATTAGTTCCCATAACCTGAAATAGGAAATCCCAACCATCCGTGAAATCAAAGAGAAGACAGGATCCTCCTACAAGAACACATTTGTAATTACATTGCTTGGGATCAGCACTCTATCTCTTTCACCCTCCTACAGACATTCTTTTTTTTGTGATCTTTCACCAAATCTCATTATTATAGGACTGGGAAAGCAAAGCACCAAAAATTCAGCACTCATTCCTCTCAGAGTTTTTTTTTCTTATTCTACCAAATTTTCTTCAAGTCAAATGAGGAAAATAACAACACATCAAGCCAAAATGCTTCTAAAGAGAAGGTAGCATATATCACAATTACTTAGAAATGACACAGTCCACAGATTTCTGAAAAGAATTTCAGCTAGGATTTTCCCTAAAACATCAATTTTGACGTGTATATATGTATAGTCAGACAAAATAATATTTCATGTAATTATTCCATTTAAATCTTTGTAGAAATATAGCAGTTTTCAGAAGTTTTAAAATATGATAACCACAGAGATAAATACTATATTAAAATAAGAAAACAAAAATATATGTTAAATTTGAAATAATAAAATATAGCCATCCCTGATTATGTTATAAATTTATAAGTTAAAGTCTGCTATTAAAGAGTCTCAGATTATTTTCAGATCTTTAAAGAATAAAGAAGAAAGTAATTTATTGGAAATTATTGTAAATTTAATCTATCAATAGTTTCCTTGAATTATGTGGAGTGGCCAAAGTCATCACTGAAAAGTAAATATAGACAAATTATTGATCTAAGATTAATTTCAGAATCAAGATTCTATAAATATTTTGATATTTCAGGACACATGATCTTTTCTGTCATTAAGAAATAAAATAGTGGCAGCTGGGTGGTGCAATGAGTAGAGCACCAGACCTGGAGTCAGAAGGACCTGAATTCAAATCTGACCCCAGACACTGTAATGTAATGTCAAGCAAAGGCAACTTCCCAAGGTTCAAAATACTAGCATAGGTGCACTCCATTTTATTCAGTGACAAATTAAGAAGAGAGAAGATCAAAATATGACATCATTTAAAATACAGCATTTACTAAGTATGGTTAAATAATCTCCAAGTACTACCCCACCCCAGGACCTTACATTCATTCAATCAATTACAAAGTCCCTGTTCTAAATACTACTCCATCCCTAGGCTGTACCTTCATTTAGTCCATCACAAAGCCCCTCTTCTCAAATGGAGATTAGTTTCCAATCATAAGTAAAGTACCTTCATTTGTTGAATCATAGAGCACAAAAACGTCAAAAGTTCCCCACCCCTGGATCACAATTGAATCTACCCCAGAGTTACAAGTTTAAGCACTGCACTTAATACCCAAATGGAGGTCTTTGCTTCATCTTGACAGGAGGCAAGTTCTCAGCAATCTTTGTTCCAGCAAAACAGCCAAGTCTCCTCTGTCCTTGGCAGCTCCAGGGGCAAGTCTCAAAAGTCCAGGGTAATTCAAAGTGGCCCTCAGCAATCCTCTCAGTCTCTCTCTGCCTCCACGAGGGTGCTGCTTTCAAAAAGTTCTTCTGCCTCTCTCTCGTGTCTCTCCAAATCTACATCACCAGCTTCTCCCATTTCAGGACTCTCTTTTCACCCTCAACAAGTCCATTCCACAGGTGGGATTAACAAGCTCTGGGTTTTAACACAATCAATTTGAAAACCTAGCCAATACAGGGGGATCTTTATATTCCATTACTATCACAGACACTTAACACTTACTAGCTTTGTGACCTTGGGCAAGTCAATTAACCCCAAATGCCCTAACTTCCTCCCTCAAAAAAAAAAAGGAATACAATTTATTTTCTCACTAAATTTTAATTACTCTCAACTTTGCAACTGTTATTTCAGTATAATTTATTTCAATATAGCCAATCTTCCTCTTGTAAAATATAGAATTATTTTTCCTATCTATAATCAAAAGACTTTAGGGTAAATCTCATGTATTGCCTCATCTCTCTATGGCAAAGGCTTTGAATCACCTGATATATGAGGGACATCTTCCTTTGAGCAGTGAGGTTCTATTTTTGTGTTTTTTTGTGCCATGATCTGATAGGTGAGTTGTGTAAAATAATGCTTGTGGAGGCTTTTACCATAAGGGCTGGTTGCTTGATTCATTTTGTTCACATTATCTGGTACTAATTCATTATGTTTATAAACTTTGATTAAAGTCAATGGGAGCTGGCTATCCAGAGTTCTGCACTTTGCTTTGAAATAGTATTCACTAAGCCCACCTAGGAACTAATAAATTATTCAGATTTTATATTTTTAGAAAAGCCAGTATTAGAAATATTGCACCCACTGATGGTATTTAGCAAGTTTGATGAATAACACCTAAAACAGTTGTTATCATTTATTACTATTGCTCTTTCCCAGTCAGTAATTTGCAGCATGGACTAAAGGTTTGAAAATATCTTCATGACCAATCATAAGCTTCCATATTTAGCAAGAGATACCCTCATTATTACCTTTTCCCTTATTTGCTCTCTTACTGAGGTGAATGCAAGATTCCAATGCTTTGTTATTAGCATATGAGCTTGTCAAATTGACTTTAATAAAAAATGGTATATCCCAATAGCATTACTATATGTCATTCTCATGGACCTCAAGTATTCAGAAGTTTCATAATGCTGGCTCCTTCCTAGAATGGTATAACCCATTAAAATTTCAACTAGGATAAAATACAAAGTTCCATATATGCTTATAGGATTAAATGATGGATATACTTTAATGTTTAATATTGTTTAACCTGCAAAAGAGTGAATTCCTCTTCCAAATCAGACATTAAGTTTATGGTACAAAAATCAAAATCAATTCACTATCTCTGGTAAGTCTATAATAGATCATTTGTTCTTCTGTTTATTTTCCATATCTTTTATATGTGTATTGCTATTTTATTTCATACATTAAGACAGACTCAATGTGAACATTTAAGTACCTATCTCAAAATTTAAAGTATGACTAGGCAAGATGGAAAAAAGGAGAGAATATTCATCTGAGATATATTAAAGGGATTATGAAATATACATTTTAAAAAATATTTTAATAAAAAATTTAAAAATGAGAAATTAATAGTAGAAAATTTGTTATATGTCTCTATGCTCTGTTCTGTCAAAGAGGATTTTGAATTAGATTTCAACTTCAATTAAAATATATAAATTGCTTGTTATAGAAGAACTTTGTTACCTTTTAAAATATATTAAATTTGGGCGGCTAGGTGGCTCAGTGAATAAAGCGCCGGCCCCGAGTCAGGAGGACCCGAGTTCGGTGCTGGCGTCAGACACTTAATACACCCCCCCCCAAAAAAAAACTAGCCGTGTAACCTTGGGCAAGTTACTTAACCCCAATTGCCCTCCAAAAGGCAAAAAAATATATATTAAATTTTTTATTTTTTAACCCTCTGAATTTGGTGTTAGTTTTGTCTCTTGATTTACTTTCCCTATTCTTTTATTAAGATATATCAAGATCACAAAATATCAAAAAGAGTAGATATACTCAACTATGTATTTTTTCCTTGAAAAAATATGGTGGCTGATTTATGTCGAACACTAAATTTCCTGTGGGGGAAAAACTTAATAGAAGGAAGATAATTTCTCATTCTTTAATCCCTGTCCCCCATTTCCTCTTCTAATTCCATTTTAGCTACCAACTATAATATGTTGTATCACATTTATTTTCATGCTTAGAAAAATAGTACAATTTCTAGGACAAAACTTAAATGACTACTTTCCCCTCTTGTCCTTACCCTAAGAAAGAAACGAATCCCTCCTTCAGCCAGAGAAATCAATTTTTTTCTGTAATACTTGAGATTTTCTTTTATACTTTTAAAAAATGAAAACTCAGCCGTAATGAAATTTAATTTAAACCCTAACAGAAACAGTTTTTTCCTTCTACTCTTGGAGAAAATTCCTCTATGGTCTTCCCCTCTAACAACTTTACATGGTCTTCTTTTTAAAAAAAACCTTATTTATTAATTTTTAGTTTTCAACATTCATTGCACAAGATTTTGAGTTACAGTTTTTCTCCCCATCTTTCTGCTACCCCAACCTGAAAATAGCAAGCCTACTGAATACCCCTTAACTCAATTTTTTCTCTTATGTCCTCCCCCATCACTCCCCTAACTTTCTAGTAGGGCAAGATTGATTTCTATAATCCAGTGCCTATATATCTTACTTTCCAGTTGGATGTAAAAATAATTTCTCTTAAATATTTCATAAACTTTAATTTCTAGATTCTTTCCCTTATTCCATCCCTCCAACCCTCCCTGGGAAGATAAGCAATTCATTATATGTTGTACATGTGTAGTTACACAAAATGTTTCCATAATAGATATATTGTTAAAAACTATATTTCCCTCCATCCTAACCCTCTTCCCACTTATTCTATTTTCTAATTTGACACTGTCTCTTTTCAAAAGTGTGTGCTTCTAACTACCCCTCCTCCAATCTGCCCTCCCTTGTATCATCTCCCTTGTCTTGCCCTTCACCCCTACTTCCTTGAAGTGTAAGATACCCAAATGAGTGTGTATGTTATTCCCTCCTTAATACAAATTCAATGAGAGTAAGGTTGACCCATTACGTTTCACCTTCCTGCTCTTCCCCTCCATTGTAACAGTTTTCTCTTGCCTCTTTTATATGAGATAATTTACCCTATTCTATCTCTCCCTTTTTCCTCCCAATAAATTCTTCTCTTACCTCTTCATTTTTTTGTTCATTATTTATGAACATACATATGCCCACACTTACATATATATTTATGTACACATACACCCTCCTATACATACAAATATATCTATGTATGTATGCATATATGTGTGTATGTATTCACATATATATTCCCTTCAACTATCCTCATACTGAGAAAAGTCTTATGATTTACAAATGATCATTTTCCATGTAAGAATATAAATAGTTGAACTTTAATAAATTCCTTATGATTTTTTTTTTTACTGTTTACCTTCTCATGCTTCTCTTGCTTCTTGTATTTGAAAGTCAAATTTTCTGTTCAGCTCTGGTTTTTTCATCAGGAATGCTTGAAAATCCTTTATTTAATTGAATGACCATATTTTCCCCCTGAAGCATTATACTCAGTTTTGCTGGGTAGGTAATTCTTGCTTTTAGTCTTAGGTTCTTTGACCTATGGAATATAATATTCCAAGCCCTTTGATTCCTTAATATAGAAACTTTTAGGTCTTTTATTATGCTGATTGCTTTCCACAATACTCAATTTTTTTCTACCTGACTGCTTGTAATATTTTCTCCTTGACCTGGGAACTCTGGAATTTGACTATAATATTCCTAGTAGGTTTGTTTTGGGGATCTTTTTCAAGAGGCAATCAGTGAATTATTTCAATTCCTATTTTGCACTCTGGTTCTAGATTATCAGGGCAATTTTGCTTGATAATTTCCTGAAAGATGGTGTCTAGGCTTACACCAAGTTTCTGCTTTTACTCTACCATCTTTGCTCTGCTCCACATGGTCTTTCTTATTTTCATAGGGACAACAACTATAATGAAACTCCTTCCTTGAACTTGTAATATGAGCAAGTTAGCAATTTTGATGACACATAAATGATTTTCCCTGCCCAAGTGGTAAGTAAAATGGTATAGGGGGGCTATGCACTACTGCAGACCTTCAATCTCCTCCAGAGTCACTGCCTGATACCAACAAGCCATGGCATCTTGTAAGTTCTTCAACAATACAATTGGAAAAGATGAATAGGGCCAAGAAGTATCTGGGGAGCACTTCTCTTCAATCAATGGGGCCAAGGTGCCTCAAAACACCAAAACGGTATGTGGAGTCCTGCTATCTACCTTGACTTTGTTCATCAGAAATTGTATGCAAAATTGGTGCAGTGGCTCAGAACTCCTACGAAAGTGGCCAAGGGCACATTTACTGGGGGGATCAGTCCTGCCATGATTAAGGACAGTGGAGTGAACTGGGTGATCCTAGGACATTCTGAAAGGAGACATATCTTTAGAGAGTTAGATGAGCTCATTGGCCAGAAGGTAGCCCATGGACTGTCAGAAGGCCTAGGAGTGATTGCCTGTATTGGTGAGAATGTGGATGAAAAGGGAAGCTGGAATCACTGAGAAGGTTGTTTTTGATCATACCAAGGCCATTGCAGATAACATGAAGGACTGGTACAATGTCGTCCTAGGCTATGAGCTAGTCTGGGCTATTGGTACTGGACAGTTATGCCCCAACAGGCCCCGGAGTACATGAGAAGGTTTGGTGTTGGCTTAAGACCCATGTCTCAGAACCTGTATCACAATCTACCAGGATCATTTGTGGAGGCTCTGTGACCAGGGCCAACTGCAAGGATCTGGCATTCCAGACTGATGTGGATGACTTCCTGGTGGGTGCTTCCTTTAGGCCTGAATTCCTGGACATAATTCAAGCCAGAAACTTAGCCCTTTGTTTGGCTCTCTGACATACAGAGCTGGGACACTGCTACATAAATCTGGTTTACCCTTCACCCTCCCATGTGATTGGGATGCTGATTCCCCTCTCCCCATGGTCCAATTCAAGCTACACCTTCCTCTACCATATAGATTGTGTGCCATAGTTCTCAGTTCCTCAGTCCTTCCTCCTATGGATCAGGCCTTTCTCCAATTATTGTAAATTTGAAAGAAGCCAAAAAAAAGTTATAGGGGAAAATTACTTATTGAGAATAATGTAGATTTCAGGGTAGGTGGTGTTCTACTTTCCATGACTAAAAAACAAATAACAAACAGGACAGTAAATTTGAATTTTTAAGAAGAAGACTAAAATCAAGTAAACGCAATTAACATAATTTTTCTTTTTCAAAGAAACAACTTTAATGGGTAAAGATAAGATATATCTGTCCACCACTCATATCCAGAATGCATCTTTCCAGTGTCCTCAGCTTCCTGGCTTGGAATCATCCTCAAATTCTCATTCATGTCATAAAATATCATCCATAAGCATTCAAGCTTTATCTTTTTTACTTTAACAACTTCTTGACCATCTATCACCTTCTCTACACAAAAAGCCATTTCATATGGACTATCACAATAAACTTCTAATAGATCTCTTTAAGTAATCTTTCTCAGTCCAATACATCTTCTACATAGCTGACAAAATTCATTTCCTAATTCACAGGTCTGTACATGTCATTCCTTTATTTCACTAGTTCTTAATTGTGGTTGGGATGCTTTATCCTTATCAGACCAGGACATCAGAGAGATGATGACATGACTTGAAACTGACTTTTATTTGAGTGAGGGAGGGTTGTGCAAAGTCACCAACCTAACTTTCTCATCCAGAGCCATCTGAGTCCAGTGGCCATATATCAGTCAAGACACCTGGAGATGGCCCATGATGCAGTGAGAGACCTTGGTCCTCTTAAAGACCTTAGTCCTTTCAGGTTTTCACTTTGAATGGGGGAATGCCATTAAGTGAATAAGGTTCTTTGAGAAGTGAGTCAAGGGATGACTCTTTAATTAGATAAAAGAAGAGATCAGAACAGAAGAGAACATAACAGAACAGAAAAGAAAACTAGGAGATGAAGACCTTCAGGGTTGCTGACCAAAAGAGAAACAGTTACTATTTACATTTATTCTGTGCTAGGAGGGCCCAAAAATAACCATTAAGTTGTGCTTCGGTAGGGACCTATTTTTGTCCAGTCCATAAGATACAGAGTAAATTTGGTTTAAGGCTTTATCTTTGAAAAAGAAATCTAGCTAATAAACCCCAAGTTAACTAAGTAGCTTTCAGCCGTCAAAATATGCCTTCCCTTGGGCAGAACACCCCCAAGCAAAGGGGAAAGGGGAGTAAGGAAGGGGAGGGGAGGAAAGGAGACAAGTTACCCAACTGGAATTAGACAGCTGGCTCACCGCTTAGGGAATTTGGACTACTCATAGGTTGTGGTTGGTCCTTCATTCTCCAAGAGAACCATCAAAGCAGGGAGATTTTATTTGAGTGATGGAGGGCTATGCAAAGTCATCAGCCTCACTTTTTCCTCCAGAACCATTTAGGGCTGTGGCCAGATATTGATCAGGCCAAATCAAAGTTAATTGCAAGTCGTGTCCTAATCACCCTGATATCATGGTCCTCTTTGAGAAAAAAGGAGAAACCACAACCTGTGAGTAATTCAACCTGCCTGAACTAGGACTAATCTGGCCAGTTCCAGTTGGGCAACTCAGCTCTTCCTCTCTCTCCTCCACTCCCCTCCCATCCTTTCCTCTTACCTGAGGTTATGATTCCCAAATGAAGGTAAATTTTGATGTCAAAAGGTACCTAGTTAATTTGTCCAAAATTCAGCTTTATACTCAAATAACTCTGGGTCTCATGGACTGGACAATAGGTCCCTGCCCAAGCACCAGTTAATGGCAATTTTGGGGCCCTCTTGACTTAGAATGGATGTAAAAAGTAACTGTTTCTCTTTGTCCAGCAACCCTGAGGGTCTCTCCCTTCTAGTTTTATTTATTTATTTATCTTTTGTTTGTTTTTTTTTAACTAAAAGGACCATCCCTTGACACACTTCTTAAAGAAGCCTATTCACCGAGTGGGTGTTGCCTCACTCAAAGAGAAAACCTGAAACATGTTAGTCTAACAGTGCCAAGGTCTCCCACTGCATCCTGGGCCTTCTCCAGCTCCCAATTTCACGTCAAATCTCGAAATATAAGATTATCTGTTTGGCAAATAGAGAACATCATAACCTTCACCCAACTACATATCTTTTTTCAGGCTCATAACACACAATTCCTTTTCATTTGCTCTTCCATCCAATCATATTTGCCTTACATTCCTCACAGGACAGTCCTGTTTTTCTGAACCTTTGCACAGGTTCCCTCTAAAACCTGGAATATTTTCTTTTTTCAATTCTATCATTTTGAATTACTAATTTTCCTCAAAGCTCAAATCTAACACAGCCTTCTCTATTAGCTAATTCCCTAAGATACTAGTATCTACCCCCAAAAAATTATCTTTTATTTAATTTGTCTTCATATACATACATATTCATATACATACACAAGACACTTATAGTATACACATTGCATGTGTATGCATACATGCATACATATAGACACAGAGTATGGCCTCTCCCATCCCCATCCCTATAGAACAAATTCAAATTTCCTAAGGTCAGAGAGAGTCTCACCACCATGTAAAGTATATGGAATATAATAAGTACTTAATCAATGCTCTTTAACTGACTGAACAAGGGGAAAAATGCTAGACTTTTGAAATATTTGCTTTATTTTGTTTTTGTTTCCATATCCAACCACATATTCATTATAAAAAATGAAATGTCATTTAGAAGAAGTGCTTTTGGCTTTTTTGTATGACAATCTTAATGTTTTCAAAGATTATTTAATATAACAGAATTAAAAGCCCAATAGATCAGAAGTACCTGAATTGTTTGCTTGCCTTTTTGTTTCTTGACTTCCTTCATGTATATGTATTATATACATGTATATACATATATTATATTTGTAGATATCTTGATTTTAGTAAAAGTATTTAAATCCACAGTAACAATATTTAATTCTGATACTCTTAGTATCAGAATTATTGATTAGGTTTTTTTGTATTACATTTGAGAAAACCCATTAGAAAGAAATATAAATTGAAATTCCTTTTAAAGTGACTATAGCATGTGTGAAATACACTGAGAATCTACTACTAAATATCAGAAATGTGACTGGGTCCACATTGTTGCAATGCCATGGATTGTCTGCCAAGAAACTTTATAACAGATGATATTCTGCTTTCTGAATTTGTCAAAGCATTGGCAAGGAGAATGTGCAGTGGTAAGTGAAATAGCATATTTCCCAGGGTTTCAGGATGCTCTTTGCTCATAATTTGGGGGCTTAGGTCTGAAGGGATTGGGAAAACTGTGCTTGAAGAAAATTCTATAAGGGAACACAAATAAGTCATTAAGTGAACATGAAATTTTCTCTGACTCCTCCTTAGCACTGTTTCTTTCAGATTCAAGTTGGGGAGCCTTGTTAGAGAACAAATGAAAGTTATATTTATGTTTCTGTGTATTGGCCAAGAAGAATGAGGAAAAAAAAATCTGAACTCCTAAAAAGAGATTCTTCAGAAAAGGGAGGAAAATGGAGCACAATGTTAAATAAAGAACAAAAAACTTTTGAGTTCAGGTCATCAATACATTTCCATAACTCATAGCAAAAACACCATGTGGATAGCATTCCCTTCTTTGGATGGAGCCTGAAATTGCTTTCAACCTTTTTGGCCTTGGATTCTGTTATTTGTTAGAAAAATACACAACTTTTTTTTCTTTTTTTATAGTTCTGTGCTTTACAGGAAAAGATCTTTAAAGTAAATCCCATAACAGCTAATCAATCATATCTTGAATGAATGATCAAAGGGTTTATTTAAAAGCCTTGGAGGTTATTAAAGGTATAAATGTGACAAGCTTAATGAAGCAGTACCAGATTGTGAGATGTCTGTAAAACCAGCCAATTGCAGTGCTGTGACCTCCAAGCTTTCTTTTCATTTCAAGGGGCTGGTAATGTAAATATAATTATGATGTACTCCACTTAGAATGGGCATGATTACAATATTGCAAAGAAAAACATCTGAAAAATTAAACATTCAAACACAATATAGTCTTTCCTGACTAAAATAAGACATTCTGTAAGGAGGAATAGTACCTCCAAGGATTAAAATGTAGATTAGACAAGTATATGATTAGAAGAGAATACCAAAGGAAGTTACATGCCCTATGCATTCATCTCCGTTGGCCATTTAACCCTCTTGGAGTAATTCAAATATCTTCTAAAGAAAAATATTACATTTGGAGTTGGAATGCTTATAATCATAAATATTTTTTTTTCTAACACTACATGACCTTGACACCATAAGAGTTAGACTTCCCTCATCAGATTTCAGTAGCAAGCTTTTTTTTTTTTTGGACAAAAATTACATTTTTTCACTGAAAGATACATAAAAATGGAACCAAGATAAAGAAAACTAACACCGTAGTAAAATGGGTCAAATATAAAAAGTGAAGGTATTTTAAGTGAAATGTGGTATGTTATAAAGAATACTGTATTTGGCCAGAGGATCTCAATTCAAAACCCACCCTGGTCAATTACTACATGTGTAACCTAAGAAAAGTTATTTTCTAAGCATCAATTTTCTCAACTGTAACATGAAGACATTGGAAGAGATGATTTCTAAGGTCTTTTTCAGCCCCAGATCTATTTGCCCGTATATCACTTTGATCAACAATCTAAAATGACCTTCAATTAATTGTGAAGATTTCTAATTAAAAAAAAAATTACAGTGATTTTGGAAGATAAACAAAATTATATACCTAATATGTATATGTGTGTTTGTGTGTACCAATACACTCATATTTCAATAAGCAATATCATGCCATGAAAAGAGGATTGGACATGGAGTTAGGAAATATCTAGTTTTGAATCTTCTCTCTGAAAAATTGTTTTTGTGATCACAAGAAAATCAATTAGGTTTCCTGGTTCTCAGTTTCCTTATCTGTAAAAAATGCATAGTAGTTCCCCAAACATCACAGAATTTTTATAAAGATCAAATGATATACCATATACAATGAGTTCTTGGTTCCTTAAATATGCATGAAACTGTAAGTTCTTTTTACATTGATACTTTTAAATTCACAATTCAGAAACAAAAAAAAAACATTTAGAAGGAAAAAAAAAGTTATCTGGTTCAAACTATATATGAAATCCTGTTATAGCATTCATGACAAATAGTCATTGATCAATGACTTTAAAATGGAAAGTGGGGGAAGGGAATCTACTATCACCTGAAGCAGCCCAATCCATATAATTATGTCTAATTATTAGGAATTTTTATGGTGCAGCAAACTTGAATTTGTCCCTGCTCATCTTCTACTCATTGGTCATCTTTTTGTGATCCAGTCAGACCACACAAATTTAATGTGATAGTACTTCAAATACTTGAAGATATTTACCATGTCCATTCTAAATAAATCTTGTCAAGGTTATATACCCCCAGTTCCTTCAATTAATCATCTTATGGAATGAACACAAAACTTTTTACTAATATGGTTGAACTTTTAATATTCTTAGGGCTATCAATGTCCTTTGTGAAATTTGTTGCACCGAATCTTGAATTTGAAATTCCGTATTTTTGCTATTCTTCACATCTTCAGAACAGCTACAGATTTTATTAGCATAAAATTTTAAATGCCAACTATGTCTTTAGATTAGCAAGGTAACAGAGCAGATAAAGCACTGGGTCCGCAATGTAAAAGACCAGGCAGACTAGAATTCAAATCTTACCTCAGACACTACCTGGGTGAGACTGGACAAGTGACTAAATCATTGCCTGCATAAAACTGGAGCAGGAAATGGCAAATCACCCCAGTCTTTGTCAAGAAAACACAATGGATAGTTGGTCAATGGGGTCACAAAGTCAGACATGAATGAAAAATTCAATAACAATAAAAACAACAAAAAATTTCTTAGGCTAATGATTGTTAGAGATATTCAACACTATAGGCCGAAGAATATAGTTTTAATGATTTGACTATGGTAATATAGCAAGTGTTTGTCAGAGGCAAAATTTGAAACCACTACTTCCTGAGTATGAGGCAGGCTCTCTGTCCACTCTGCTAATATCAACATCTGCTAATATAACATGTTAATATTAATTCTATCTCCTGCTAATTGACAAATGTAAATTAGGGCATCACTAAAAAACAACAGAACTTAGATTACATATAATGATCATTTTTGGTTCCATATAAAGAAGTGGTTTTCTATGGATTTGGAATGTGGCATTGCCAGTCACAGTCACTTTTCCTCATAGTTTTCTTTAACTGCTTCTTCATTTTTTATGATAGTAGGTTCTATGGACAGAGGAGATTATCTCCTGTGATTTTTAAAAACAATCTTTAGAACATTTTTTTAGAGATATTGGGTAGGAGTACAGAGGAGTGAATCATAGTCTTCCTGGTACTCAGAAAGTACCCCACTATGATTCTGTTAATTGGGGATCTGAAGAGGTATGTTGTATTTGCATAACAGTGGCCATGCCCTAGGCGGGATTAGCTAATGTTGAATTAAGACAGGACCAGACAATCTTTTCCAAGTAGCTTTATATCTTCAGGATTAGTCTATTCTTTTTGTTTTTGTGACCATACATAGAGACAATTTTGAAGACAATTAATAATACTAAAGTTAAGTTATACAAAGTTGTAATGGAAATGCAGATTTAAAGATCTTCCCTGCCCCTAGGCTAACGTGCACCTGGAGCCTGGGGTGGGAGGCTTGTTTTTCAGTAGATACTTCTTGATTGGCCAGTGGGTCAATAAGGTTGTTACATTCTCTGAGCCAGGAGAAGGCTATATAAGCCCTGATGTGTAGCTTTGTTTTGGGACTCACTTTGAGAAGTGTTCTGTAATTTGATCTGAATTCTGGGAAGCCGTTATTGAGAGTCCCCCGGCTTTGAAAAACCCAGAATGTGGAAACCCAGATGTTGACTGGGTGTGGATGTAATGGTTGGACAGTTTGGAAATCTGTCTACTTGATGTTTCTGTCTTGATAATTATGCCTGTATACTTTGAGGGTGCTGACCTTTTCTCCTGAACAAGGTAAACGATATATGTCTGACTGATTAAAGTAAGCTTGTTAACCCATTTTGAGTTGCTTTCCTTTAGCAAAGCAGATCCAAGAACCTGTGGTAGCTGCAAACCCTGAGGACGCTTGGGGTGCTTGCTGCTACAAAAGTTAATAATACAAAGGTAATTTTCTTGTACATTAGTTACTGTCTCGCCTTACTAAGAGCATGGTAAATATCAAGTGAATTTCTTAATAAAATTTCGTGGGTGTCAAGATATAAGAGAATTACACAGAAAAACAATTAATCCACTACTCTGTTTTCCTGGGGTAATGTACTAATATATTATACCAATTCTAATACTATCTATCAAAAACCTATCGCACACTTATTGCTTAAAAAAGATAGTTTACTTGCTAAGAGACACATACATTTTAGATAATGATCTGTCCTTAGTGACTTTATAGTCTCTGAAAGTATTAAGACCACAGTATACATAACTGGATCTTTTATCATAAGCCATTAGAAGGAAAACGTAAAGCTGTTGACTAGTGAGTTAATGTTTATTAAGCCCTTAAGAATCAGGCATTGTGCTAAGATTTGAGGATACAAAGAAAGACAACAACAACAACAAAAATGTCCTTAATGTCAACTAGTCAAATGGGGATGGGGATGGGGGGGGAGGGTAATATACAAACAACCATGTGCAAGCATATCTATATTAGATAAATTTTGGAGATAATCACAGAGAAAAATCCCTAATATTAGGTGACACTGAGGAAGGTATTTTGTTGAAAATAAGATTTTTGTTGGCATGTTATAGGTGTCAGGGAATCCCAGAAAGTCAGGAAGTGTAGAAAATATCAGGTGTGGGGGATAGTCAATAGAAATTCTTTGAGCTGGGATGTGGATTCTTGTGTGAATCACAACTAGGAGATCTGTGTCAGTAGGACGCTGTTTGAAAGGTTAAGTAAAGTGTATGAAGTGAAAAAATAGGAAGGGGGCAGGCTATAAAGGCTTATAAAGGCAAATGAAGAAATACATATTCAGTCCTGAAAATAGTAGAGGGATAGTGGTGCTAATCAGAACTAGCTTTAGGAAACTCAGATAGATGAATGTAAAATGTACTGGAGCAGGGAGAGAACTGAGCAGGGAGACCAAGCAGACTATTGTCATAGTCCAAGGCTGAGGTACTAAAGGTCCAAACTAAGATAGTTGTAGTGTCAGAGGAATCTCTTCCTCCCACCCCACTAGGAAAGGTGGTAGAAACAAGTGAGGACAATGGAAGCAGATTTGAAGTCATTCCCAAGGGACCAAAGGAAAGCCCCCAGAGATCAAAGGTTATCAAGTGTCATCCACTGTCTGTCAAAAAATGGGCACTTTTTTCAAGGTAAAGTCAAGTATACTGCCAATTCTTGAACTAGATTAGGTGGTGATGCTCTAGTCTATGGATTTGGGTGTGGGTGAGAAGGGCTGTATAGTATCTGAGTGACTGCTAGATGAAGAACTTCAAATTGGAGTCATTGATTTTTTAAGGAGCTACTTCTGGGAAGTAGGATCCTGATGTGCAAGCCCCTGGGAGTCCAGTACAAGCAGGAGTCTATTTAAGCAGCTGGGAAGTTTTTCAAGTGATCAATGAGAGGGAGAAGGGTATTATAGGGAGGTTGTTGCAGAAACCATTTAGTTTTTCATTCAGGTATTGCAAGATCTTCAGGTCCCCCTGAATGAGTGGTCATAATTCAGTCCAGCTGCTGCTGTTCTCCAAATGGGAGGTTCCCTGAAGCACTTGCCCATGTCAAAGGTCAATACTGACCAAGCCCCAAAAGTGTGGTCGAAATCTGAATCTCTACCCCGCTTTTCAGAATCTTTTTGTGTGGGAACTTACTTCATTAGAATGTAAATTACTTGAGTGATTACCATGTTCAGATATGGAATAAAGGAATTATATTCCCTTCGTCCCACCATATAGCTTTGTTTAGACACATTACATGGGATTACCAAAGGAAGTCTTCCATCTTTTCATGATTTTTTGAAGAGTTCAAAACTTTTAGAAGTCTAATATTTAGATTTTTTTTACAAAGTTATAGTATGTGTCTACATGACACCAAAAATGCAAATAAAGTTTCAAATTAAAACAAACAATTTGACTTTGTCTATATTTTATTAATTAGTTTTATGCACTCCTCTGTTTTCCTGGGGTACTACACCAATATATTATAAAAATTGTAATCAAATTTTTCAAAAACCTATCAGATACTTAGTGCTTAAAGAAAGGTTATTTACTTTCTGAGAACATAGAAAATGTAGATAATGACCTGTCCTTAGTGACTTTATAGTCTCTGGGGGTAATATCTTTGATAGACTACAGAGATTAACTAAATTGGGTAAACTAACACCTTGTAACATTGCTAAGTGAAAAGACATGACCTCATTAGAAACAAGACTGTATTCACATTTCCATGACTAAGCCAAACAATAAGCATTTTCTTAAGAAATTACTATGTGCCAGGTTCTGTGCTGAGCAGTGCAATTACAAAACAAAGGCAACAAAACAAAACAAACAACCAAAAAAAAAAAAAACAGACCCTTCCCTTGTGAGGTTCACAATCCAATTGGGGAGAGAGCATGAAATATACAAATAAGCTTTATAAAACAATAAATCAATAGAGGAAAGTCACTAGAATTAAGATGACTGGGGAAAGCTTCCCGTAGAAAGTGGGATTTTAGCTGGCAGAGAATCAAGAAGAAGAGGTAAAGGAGAACATTTCAGACATGGCAAATAGTGAAAATGTCCATGGATGGATCTTCTCATTCGAAGGACAGCAAGTTGACAGATGACATTGAAACAAAGAGTAATGTGTGGGGATAGAGGTGTAAGTTATATAGACTTGTAGATATAAATTATGAAGGAATTACATGGTTATTTTTCTTTCCATTTACAGGAATATTTTGTCCTTTTCCTTCGATCTTCCATTTTTTATATTATTCCTTTTTTTAGTTACAAAAATATTTTCCACTTAAATTTCTTCCTTTTCTAGATAATGATCAGCATTACTTTCATACAAATGTTTAATTCCAGATATTTTGTCCAGCTGGTATATGCAACAATATACAAAGTTTCCACTCAAGTGAGATACAAGAAATGGAGATTGATAGATCACTTATTTTGGGGGGGAGGGAAGGGGGCTGGAAGAGGAATGAGAATTGGAAACATATGTATTTGGTTTAAATTTGTATAAAAGTGGATTTTCATTAAAAGAAGGAAATATTAATTCACTACTTATTATGTTAAATCTTTAAACTGGTGAATTTTTTCTCAAAGTAAACTGCTAAAAATCTACTCAATCTCTAACTCTCCAAAAAAAAGAAATTCACATTTCTTCTAGTACTTTAAATTAGATACTGACAAAAAATTTATCTTGATAATGAATCATATGTGTAACATACATGGGAATTGATTCCCAAATACTTTTAAATAATCCATACATTTAGAAACAATTTTAAACTCTTTAGGAATTTTCATTGTTAGGAAGAATATCCTTTGAGATGCAATTATATTCCCCCTTTTTTTGAATGTTCATTCATTCATAACACCTTTATTGAGGCAACTTAATGTATATTTTGCTGTTCTGCATTACATGGCAGGCAGTAATCATGATCAAGGCATTAGAAGGAGAAACTTCCATGGATAAATTACACAATTTAAGCTAGACAAGCTTATTTAAGAGGCCTTGATTAGGTTACAGGGGTATTGTTTGCTAATTGACTTTGACATTACTGTCTCCTAAATTTTGTAGGTTACATTTCTCCTGTCTTAGAAGAACAATGTGAACTCACTGGGTGTAAAAGAATTATAGCCAAGCTATTATTTTTGTCTTCTATGATCACTAAGATTTTTCTTTTTAATATGGAACACTGCTCCTTGTCCCTTTACTCTCCAAGTGACTAGTAAGTGATATATTTTGTGCCAGTTTTGGTTGGAAAATTTGAAGGTGTTCCTCACATCTGAAATTCACCTTGTCACTTTCTCTGTGTGCTACCTTCCCAGGCTGCCACATATTACTCTTCACTTGGTCAGTCTGTGGCAGTTATATCTCAGGAGAAGAAAGGAATGAAAAGGAACTCAGGATTGAAAATGAAAGAAGAAAGGAAGGAAGGAAGGAAGGAAGGAAGGAAGGAAGGAAGGAAGGAAG
>NW_027186325.1:4573135-4630271 GCF_028583685.1 Petaurus breviceps papuanus
AAGGAAGGAAGGAAGGAAGGAAGGAAGGAAGGAAGGAAGGAAGGAAGGAAGGAAGGAAGGAAGGAAGAATGAATGAAGAAAGAGAGGGGAGGACAAAGGGAAGGGAGGAGGGAAAAAAGGAAGGAAAGTGGGATTAAAGAAAGAGGGAAAGAAAAAAGGAGCATGGAGAAAGAAAAGAAGGGAGGGAAGGAGAGAAAGAACAAATAAACAAGTGAAGGAAGGAAAGAAAGAGAAATTACCTTAAAGATATATACTTTTGCTCTTTAGGGACCTAAGATTTCACCAGCAAATTTCCTTCATGAATTTCACCTTAGTTTCTTTAGTTTCTTAGTTTCTTTCTGAATAGCTTTGGTTGGTAGAAAAACAATATTAATAACAATAATAGCAAAAACCTGGCTAACCTTTTGGTCATGAAACATTTCCTTCAGCAAATCTGGTCCTTAGAAAACAGCTATAGAGTCCATTACCACTGAGATCTTTCTTGCTTATCTCTTTTGATGCTGCCTTCTCTGGGTATTTAGGACATACGTTTTCCTTAGCTCTTCCTCTCATACCTGTCTGAATGTTGCTTTTATTTTCTTATTTTTTGTCTATTATCCATATCATACTTTTTCTTGCTCTCCCCCCCCCAATTTTTTCTTAGGCATTTGTCTTTTCTCTATATACTCTCTATTCTACCACTCTCATCAGCTCCTGTGAGCTTAACTAGGTGACTGACAAATCTAAATATCCCTGGTCTCTCCTCTGAAATTTAGACCCACATCACTAATTGTCTATTGAACATTTCAAACTGGATAGTACAGACATCTCAAATAAACTAGCCTAAAACTGAACTCATTATTTTATCTGAAAGAATCCTCGTCTCTTCTAAATTTTCCAAAGTTCAAGTTTTAGATCTTTCAGGTTCATAACTTTGCATTACAATTAATTACTCTCTCTCATTTTATGTATTCAATTAATTGTCATCTTGCAATTTCTACATCTTCAGCAGCTATTCTTTCTGCTGCCTTCTATCTCTTCACATTCAACCACTTTAATTCAGACCAGCATCACTAGCCTTGTGATTAGTCTCCCTGATGACACTTCAATCTATCCTGCACACTTCTGCCAAAGTAATTTTCCTTAAGAACAAATATGACCATGTTTTTCTTCTATTCACGAAACTCCACTGGCTTCTTATTGTCTATAGGATCATATGTAAACTACTCTGTTTACATTTAAAGCCCTTGAAACATGGGCCTATCCTATTTTATGTATTTTATGTAGTTGTCATCTATATTTATCTATATATATATATCATCTACAATGAGAGCTACTATCTATATATCTAGCATTTATATGTTATCTATATTTATATCTCTGTATGTACCTATTCAGAGGTATTATTTGGGAAAAAAGACCATAAAATATAACAATATGTGAAAAGCCATAAAAACTTAAACATTGTTGTAGCTGGAACCCCCAAATGGTGACCTGTTAGAAATCACGGTTTAGATTCCAAATCATAACAGCTTAAAATAGTATGACCTATGAAAGCCAAAACAAGAATATCATGATTTAAATGTGACTTGTATGTAATCGAACACAAAATTATGTCTGGGTATAACATTGGCTTAACTCCCAAGCTCATTATTAAAGAGAAAACCACAAATATACACCAACCAGTTGTGATACACTCTCTAGCTACTCATTCTTTTCTCTTTTTTCTAAAATTACCATGAGGGTTTTGAAAGTTCTTTAGCGGAGATCCACTAAATTGTCTAGCTGTCTCTCTAGAATGAAGACTGTCCTTGTTTGGAAAGTATTCATAATGGTTGATTAAACTGCTACCTATAAGTCTAGAGCACCATGGCCTCTTCCTTTGGTATCAAAAGAACACCCCATGGTTGTGGGGAAGAGTACAGGGTTCCCCAGGATGGGATATACATACATACATACACACATACATACTCACGTGTGTGTGTTTGTGTGTGTGTGTGTGTGTGTGTGTGTTGAAGGTCCAGAATTCCCCTGGCTAGAGAACTCAGTAGCTCCCCCATAAGGCAGTCTTCTTGAGAAAAATGCAATTCTTTTGATTCATTTATATATGATTTTGTATAACAATCATCATTAGTAATAAGTGGTATCAGTTTTGTAGTCAATATAACTCATAAATACACAATACTTCTATTTGATGAGCAAATATAATGAAAGGCAAGGAAACTAGATATTCTAATATCTATTTTTATGAGCCTTTCAGTTTCATGGCTATCAACAAGTTGGCCTTCTTGATCAAGGATATAATTAACCTGCATCCGAAATGTTTTGATGTTACACAGTTGTTACCCACATTCCCTTCTCTAATTTATCTTTTAAATAATTGATAAGGATGTGATAAATAAAGTAATATCCAAATATCCACAACACCACCCCTTTGGATTCCCACTTCACTAATTACAAAGTAACCTTTCACCTACTTAGCCATTAGTCTCCTTCTGAGACTTTTTAGTGCCCTCTTGAGTAGTAGTGCACTCTCATCTATATTCATATTGTAATGTAGGAGGTCTACTATGCCACTTATCACTTTTATTAGTTGTAGCAAAATTCTTATAATTATCAAGAAAAATAATTTCAAGGTATATCTAGGTTTTGGGGTACATAATTGGTCAATGGAAAGTATTGCATGATTATAATTTTCATAGATCCCAGTCTTAATTCAAACTGTGGAATAAATTAATATGTGTGTTACAATATAGTCAGAATATGGACATTTTCTGTAAGATTCAATTTAAATTTTCAAATACCTGAAAACATTCTCTTACTTGACAAATTTTAAAATTAGTTGAACTTACTATACACACACACATTTAATCTGATAGTTTTCGTTTTTATCACCAAATAAGCATGAGGGTATGGTGGGTGCATGTGGTTGTACACCTGCACACTTAATTAACTTCACAAAAGAGTTAACCACCTCTTTATCACTTAATGCTTCACTTTCACTTTACTGCAATATGACTCAACGTTAGGGACTAATTGTTACTTAATTTCAAAAGAAAAAGAACTATGTCAGAAGGTGTTTTGTTTTGTTAAATTCATTTCCCCTTGGCCAGTTGCCATATGCTCTTTTCCAAAGGCAAATTCAAGAAGACTCCCTCAGAAATCTGATCTTTTATTGAGTTTACAATGTGGCAATGGTTAGCAGTATAAGTGTTCTGATTCTATTAATGCCAACAGTCTGCCTGCTCTGTTGTCTTCTGATTTGTTCAAGAGCAATTCATTTTTTTTTACTATATAAAACAAGATTATCTTATCTATGCAATGCTCAATCAGTTTTCAATAAAGACAACAGCCAAGAGTGTGCATTTGCACAAAGCACTTATCTAGCCCCAATGAACACAGGGTCACTTTATAAACCCATTTTTCTCTGATAATGGTCTACTCTTTAGAAACTACATTATTAAATTATTATCAGGCCTTCAGCAATGTAGTTAGGTTTCCAAAAGTCCTGAACCCATGATCATGAATCAGACTGACCTCAAGAAACACTGAAAAAGCTAAAGGGTGTTGTTCTGTGAAGATCGGATTCAGTTAAGGGACCACCTTTGAGGACCTAGAGGGCGACATGTTGCCTTGAGGTTGTAGGCTCCCCACACCTGGAAGTTACTTGGGATTTCCATAATTAAATTTAACACTGGTTACTGGGGGGGGGGGGGTGGAATGGAAAAGTCTCAATACGATCTGCTACTCAGTAGATTAAATAGCTTTGTCTTACTCACAATGGTCAAGTTAAAATAAAGATATGTAAATTCATTAGTCTGGAAATTCTTGATATGAAAGTTCCATCAAGTAATTGAGCTCCGGGAACCCATTACATCTTATATGTTTTTTTCTGGGTATGCTGAAAGTTTAAAAGCATTGTCCATTGTCACACAAATAGCATGAATCCCAGACTGAATTTGAACTCTGGCCTTTTTTGCTCTAAAGCCAGTCCTCCACGATGACACTGTTTGTCTTATGATATCCTAGTTTCTTAGAAATTAAGTGATACAAGGGATACTAGAAATCATTTTGTCCAATCTCCTCAGTTCAATTTTTTAAATAGATGAGGATATTGAGGTACAGAAAAGCTGTATGTTGCCCATTGTCACATAGGTAGCTAGTGTCCAATCTCAGACTGAAATCTGTGTTTCAAACTCTCATTCTACTGTTCTCATAAAGGTTTTTCTTCAAGCTTGTTAAAGCAGTATAAAAAGAAGAAAAGGTGTGTGAGGGATTTTTAGAAACATTTGACATGACTGAATGCACACCAATACATTATGCATGTATAGCACTTTGCAAAAAAGGAATGACTGGATTAAAAAAATGATATTTGGCTTTGAGGAAGAGGGAAAAAGTCTCTTCTATATCAGTAGAAAATTTTGAACTGTGTTGCATTTTTGGAAAATGACATGTTTTTAAGACATCAATAAAATTTTATTTAATTTATGTGCCACAGCTGTCAACTATATCCAAACCCTGTTAGTGCAGCGATATGGAAACCTTTTACTGAAAACTTGTTAAAAATACCTCTGGGAATTCACATTCATATCCATTTAAGCAAGTAGATGAATAAAATCTGCCTAACCTAATTGGGAAAAAAAATCAATAAAGTTCTCTTATCAACCATCCTCAATGTTTTTTGGGGGGCAGATTGTTAGATCTGAAACCCCTTTGGAAGAAGCTCTTCTTTAGTCTTTAATTTTGTCTATTTACTTCCACAATCACATTCAAATTTGGTTTAATAAGGCTGAGATGACAAGATTGGTTTATATAATCTAGACATAATCAGAATTCTGCCTCCAGAAGCATCATGGAGATCATATATTCCAACTCTTCAATTTTACAGCTGAGGAAACCAAGGCCCAGGAAACTAAAAAATAATTAACTTTATCACAGAGCTTCTCCATGTCATAGCTAGGATGCAACCCTTTTAACTCCTAGACTCCAGTATTTCTTTCACTACACAACACTGCCTCTTACAGGATGGATTTGATTAGGACACACACAACACACATTGCTATCTTTGCTATAGCTATATCTATTTAAGTATCTATATATCTATGCATGTATGCATGCATGCATGAATGCATGTATGTACGTATGTATGTATGTATGTATGTATCTATCTATCTATCTATCTATCTGATAATGCCCAGAGGACCTTTTCGCAGGAATGCCTTTGCCTATTGAAAGTCTATGTTAGCCAAGAGAGGACACAAAATGAATTAAAAGAATTGAATATTTGTTTTACTGAAATGATACAGATTCATACTGAATTTTTCTTTCATTTTAAATTATAAGTTAGTATAGTGTTGACCCAAAAAACCTCTCCTGATGAGCTTGTCCTCCTCCTGCTCTGATGGATTAGTATTTTAAAATGTGTTCGGAACATAAAGAGAAGTGTATATACAGGAGAGAATGGCTCCTCTCCTAAGCATTGGTATCCATGTCCTGCTTCAGTGCTGGACTTAGAGTCAAGAAGACCTGAGCTCAGATCTGGTTTCAGACAGTTACTAACTGTGTGACTCTGGGGTAAGTCACTTAACTTTGGTCTGCTTCGCTTTTCTCAGCTGTCAAATGAAGATAATAATAGTACATACCTCGCAAAGTTGTTATGAGGACTAAATGTGATAATAATTGTAAACAGTGCTTAGTATAATGTCTGGTACGTAGTAGGTTCTATTAAATGATTATTCCTTTCCCATTCCACTTTTGTTATAGGAAAAGAAAAAGTCAAATGTGGAATGGAGGAGGAGGAGGAAGAGCTTCTGACTTATGATATGAATAAAATTTAAATAAATGCCTTTCAGAAATTGGAAAGCCATGCACAAGCAGCTTTCTGGAAGAATGCTAGTGTGAATAGCTTTTAAGGTTCTGATTACACAATATAGTGAACACTTTATTCCATAACAAATCAGAGCAAAACATTAACAGTAAATCAAGGTACAGCATTCACAATGTTACAACTTATCACAGACAATCAAAATATAGCATTCACAACAACTTATCACAGAAAATGGCCACATAGTTTTCACCACAGTGGTCACAAAGTTTTCAACAAAGAACAATCATTTAGTAACTCAAGCATTCAATCATCCTTAAGTAGCTTTATCTCCTCAAGTAACAGAAAGTACGATAGTCAAACTTCTCCCCTCATGGGGCAAACTAAGTCAAATCAATCAGTCATTTATTAAGTCATCAATCACTAAGTATAATCATTTAGTCAATCAATCAATTCAATCATTCACTATTCAACCACCAGAAAACATGCAGACCCTACACCCCTAGGTCACTAGTAAATTACAATTTCATCACCACTCAGTAACCATTGAGAGATCTTTTCATCTTGACTAGAGGCAGCCAGCTCCTACCTGAATCCACAGTCACCTGGATTCAAAGGCAGACAGCTCCCAGTTCCTTGACCAGCACTCCATGCAAGCCCTGCTCCACAATGAAGTTCACAGTGTCCAGTCCACTTTAAGTCCTTCACAGTCTCTGTTACTGGGAAGTCAAGGCTTGACAAAGCCATAATCAGGTTCGTGAAAAGTACCAGAATCACAGTCATACTTCCTCAGTCTTCGGCAGCACCAGCTAGCCCTCAGAAATCCTCAGCAAATCTTCAGCAGCTCTGACTGGCCCTCGGACTCAGCAGAACTTTCAGCTGGTTCCCAGGATCAAAATCACTTCATCCAGGTTCTCCAAATCAAAATCATCCTCTCCAGCCTGAAGGAGGGGTGGGAGAGGAGCCTTTCCTCTTCAGCCTCCTTGGCTCCTCTTCAGCCTCCTTGGCTCCTCTTCAGCCTCCCTGATGGTAGCAGATTCTGCCTCCACTGAGCCTGCTCCAAGATGATCTGACTGATCCATTATATAGACGCAGCATTAGCTTCCGATTTCAGCCAACCCCTTCCTGTTACACCGACAACAGGGATTCAAAGCTTCTGTCTCTTTAACAGAAGCTTGATTAATTACTAACCTCTCAGTTAGCAATACAAAAGGAACTTTAAATTTCATTACTATTACAGATACAAGAAGAAAAGATGATTTAATTCACCATTTTAAATTCATATATCAGGCCATATTTAATAGCATACTTGGCTGCATCTATGAAGCATAAACAAATCAGTTTTGGAAAGATGGATTTGGAATTTTCTAGTGAATTAATAATGCCTTCTATAGAAATCTATCAGTCATGTAATGATTGAAATTAATATTCAAGATGGCCCCAGATTTTATTTAGTTAAATCCATTTTTGGAGATTAGTTGAGTCATCCTGCTTTATAACTACTAGAAAAAAAATATTATGGTAATCACCCTGTGGTCAAACTATCCACTTATATTTAGCAATTTGATTTCAAGTTTCCTTAAGTCAATAATAGCAAAAAACCTCCACCACCCCCAAAAACAAGAACAACAAAACAAACCCTAACTATTTCTGTAGCCAGGGAATTTTGACAAGATAACTTTTTAATCAAGGCATTTGGTACAGTAAAGAAATAATGTACTCATTAGAGTATCACTTGTAAAACAATAATTGCCATCATCATCATTAATATATTTGTATATATATAGTGACATTTTAAGGGTTTTTTGAAAAAAAATATTTTTTTCAATTAACAAGTATTATTTTTTTCTTCATACCTGTCCCTCCAAATTGGAGAAAGTTAAAAAAATAAAGTGGAAACCATCTAACAAACATGTTTGGTGAGGCAAATAAATAGACACATTGATCATATCCAAAAATATGTGTATCATTTTATATCTAGAATGTATCACTTCTATGTGTATAGGAAATGAGTGACATTCTTCATCCTGAATCCTCTGGAATTATTGTTGGCCATTTTATTGGTCTGACTACTTATTTTTTTTTACAATTATGTAATGATTGCATAAATTATTCCCATGCTTCTGCTCATTTAACTCTTCCCAAAAACTTATTAAACTGTGAATATCCTTTGAAGCACTGATGCCATTATTAACTCTATAAACTAAAGAGATAAAAGAAAGAGAGAAAGAACTGATATGTAAAAAAAATTGAGAGATCTTTTATTTTGTATTGACAAAGACTTAGAAACTATTATTGTGCCCAATGATTGAACAATTTGTGGTATTTAAGTATCATGTAATACTGTCATGCAAAATCACAAAGGGAATGATTTCAAAGAAATTTTCCAAGATATGTAATCTAAGGTAGTTTATGGTTTGGGGAGCTTTTTATATGTATTACTTCATTTGATCCTTAGCAACAACTCTGTGAGTTTAAGTATATTTATAAACATTTTAAAGATGATAGCCTAAGACCAAGAGATGTTAAGTAACTTGCCCAGCATGACAGAGATGGTATGACTCCAAGTCCTGTTTTCCTGATTCCAAGGCCAACTCTTTATCTACTGTATCAATGTACCACCTTAGCCTTATAAAGTATAAACCATTCTGCCAATATAATAATAACTTTCAATTGTATAACCCTTTAAAGTTCCAAATATTGACAAATTAACCTACATGATCCTAGAAACAACTTTGGGAGGCAATTAGGGATGATATGAAAAAAATACTAAGAGATATTAAGTTGAATTCAATTCCACTCAAAAATCATGGATTAAGTACAGGCATTATGTAGGTCACCATGTTTGTTGCCAAAGGTATTCTGAAGTTTAGGGAGAGATATTATCCCCTTTCTTCTTGTAGTACACCATTTATTATGGGAATATTATACATAAATAAATAATTATAATATAAAATATTTCATATCAGTCAATTCAATTCCACAAATATATGTTAGGGTCTTACTGCACCCCCAAATTAATGTAAAGTAAGGGAAATTATAGATGCAATATATTCAGTAGAAATTCCAAATCACAGGCTTTGTGCACTCTGAGAGGGGAAAGGTGAATATTTTCTGCATAATTCAGGGAAAAATCCTTGGAAAATAAGGCTTTTGAATTTGCATTTAAAGAATGGATAGAAATTACATAGGCAGATGGAAGGAAATGTTTCAGTTGTTGTAGCACATTCACAAACCAGGAGGCAGGAAAACATGAACAATAACTTATGGTCCAGCTTGACCAAAGTGGAGTAGTATAAGACTGGAATGACAGATAATGAAATATTGGGGAGAATCTTCAATTCCAGGCTAAGGAATGTTAATTTTTTAAAGGAGGTAATAAGAAATTAAAAGCAATATTCAAAGGATAGAAGTGATATAATCAAATCCATTCACAGGGGAATTAGTTGGGAAGTGGCATGCAGGCTGGATTTGAGGTTTAAGAAAATGGGGAGAGGATATTATTTGTTGGGATATTATCAGAAAAATCATATAGGTACAACTGAGAATTTATATTTAGATAGTACTTGTCCTACCTGAATCCAACAAACAGTCACCTGGATTCAAAGGCAGACAGCTCCCATTTCCTTGACCAGCTCTCCATGGAGGTCCTGCCCCACACTGATAGGAAACTTTGTTGGGATACTATCAGAAAAATCACATGGGTACAACTGAGAATTTATATTTAGATAGTATTTGTCCAGAAAGAAAAATGTGGAGCAATTGTGCAGGTATAATCAAAAGGATTTGCTAATGATTATGCCAATTACAAGTTTTAACAACAATATTTCGCATTAATATGTTCAACATGATTGTGTGTATATATACATATATATGTATGTATATATATATATACATATATATATATATATATATATAACCTATATTGGATTGCTTGCTGTCTTGGGAAAGGAGAAAAATTTAGAAGTCAAAATTTTATAAAAAATGAATGTTGAAAAATATCTTTACATGAAATTGGAAAAAAGATACTAAAAAGGAAAAAAAATAAATTTGTCCATTGATATAAAAGCACTTTTTCTATTAAAAGTTCATCACATACATTATCTCATTTGATTAAAAAAGATGAAAAGAGAAAATTCTAAGATAATTGAATAGCTTTGTGCATGAGAGACTTAACTGAATGGTGGCAACACCCAGGGACAGAGAGGGTGAAGAGAGGAGAAAGTTTTTGCTGATAGATATGTGTGTCTGGACTTGACTAAGGCTACATAACTGGTGAAAAATGAAGGAGGCCATGAACACAGGTCCTCTGAAATCTAATTCAGAGTTATTGCTGTTATATCAGATTGTTTCTCTCAGAACATATTTTCTGGCAGTATTTACTTTAGTTGCTTAAATTAAATACTTCCCCATATTCACAATTCCATTTTAAAACTTAGTAGATTGCTTTAATTTATAAAAATTCCTTGGACAAAGGTACCAAATCCCTTAAATGGGTACATCATTATTGTAGATCATATCAAAGTAGATTAATTGATTCATGAAAACAAATGTCATTTTAAGGTTCTTTTCTTAAGAGTCCAAATTCTCTAGTGCATTTATATTCATTTTCCATTAATTTTAAAGAAAGCTT
Source organism: Petaurus breviceps papuanus (assembly GCF_028583685.1). NCBI lineage: Eukaryota > Metazoa > Chordata > Mammalia > Diprotodontia > Petauridae > Petaurus > Petaurus breviceps. Next base: position 4,583,572 of record NW_027186325.1, read on the forward strand.
AAAAAGTTGGCTTTTTATGAGTGCAGTTGATGAGAGGAAAGAAAGTGCAGTTAAGTGGTTGTGAACTGTGTAGCCATAAAATTTGGTATTGTCAACTAATCAGTTTGCTCAATCATGTGTTTCTATTTTATTCCTTGATATTTAAAGGCATTTCTTCAGCATATATAGCTTGTTATGTTTATCTTACAGTTTTAGTCAGATTATTCAAAGAAGAGGGGTTATGGGGCTAACCAGAAACTAAAAGGGATATTATGTTTAAATCTATCTTCTGGAAATGAACATATTTTACCTATTATGATATTTATGGAAAATATCAAACCCTGAACTGTATTTCAAATTACATGAAAGTAAAGCCCTACTAAACCTGAGCCATACAGATGAAAACATCAAGGGATGAATGATTGGAAAGCTAATGTGCTAGCCTAGTCAAAGACTCATATTTTAAAGGAGGGAGGGTGTCATAATCTATAATTTAATTCAATGAGATTTTAAGTAAGGATACACATGGCTGTTTATGGTCCAACAGATATGGCTATAGTGTTCTTATTCAAAAAGGAAGCGGATGTGATCCCATTTCTGATTGATTTAAGCTTAACTCCAGATGGAGCCTTCATTAAAAAAAAGTCTAAAAGAGTGGATGCAATGGGAGTTCTCCCAGAGGAAAGATAGTGTTAGCAGTCTTCTTTTTAAACAATTTATATGAAAATTAAAAAAAATAAGACTTTCACACTTTGTAATAAGGACATAAGGTTCTAGGACATAGGCAATCTTCCCAAGTCTCTTAAAGATTTTGCTGTTTAGAAGTTACTGGTTCATACCATGTGCATAATGAATTGTCCTCCTTGAAGTGATAAATTATTTATTAGAGTAATGAACAGATCAATCAGAAGAGCTGTGCAGCTGAAACACAGAGCTTTTGGCAAAGCAGGGTCGAGATGTTTACATTTATCACCCAAATGCCTTGACTTTGATGCAGACCTTTGAGAGGCATTTATTAATCATGGTTTCATTACAATTTTTGGCAAACTAATAGCTATTTATTTGTCAAAAATGTTTCTGATGATATAGTGCTAGTGTCCAAAAGCACCACTCTTGTTTTTGCTAGTTAACCTTCTGGGCAATTGCTAAACAGAAGCTTGCACATAATATTGGACTTTAGATTACAAGAAAGGACTGGATTTAAGAAGTAATGCTGCTACAACACTGCTGTGTGTAAGATGCTATGCTTCTATCAGGGGCAATCCTATAAATTTGCTAGTGACTCATTTATAACACTTAATAATGACTTGTGGAAGAATGGAGAGAACTGCTCTGGGAACAGGTCCAATTCTTTCACCATTGATATAGTAGGAAGTAATTAATTGTACAAATGTGCATTTTAGGTAAATTCAAACACATGGCAATGATTTTTTTTTTACTGAGCAATACTTGAGTTGTATTCTAATTTAAATATGCCAAGTTTCTTAGAATGAATTTTTCCATCAGATGTGCAATGAAATGTATGTTACCCACAAGAATGCAATGAAATACCATTACCTGAACTATTGATATTAAACAAGATCTGCTTATATCATCTTGTAAATGTGATTGATATGAGGCAAGAGATACTTTCAGATGGACAAACATAGAATAAATAGAGCCACTGACTTATCATTTAGTTGGGGAGAGGAAAAAAATGTGCAAAGAAAACAATTAGAGAACAATGCAGGAAACAATGAAAAAAGTCAAGATCTGGGTTACAATTCTTTACCTATATAGATGCCAATTCAGCTATTACTATGTTTTATAAGACTGGTGAATTGCCTCAGGTTCCAAGATTACCTCTCATATACTCCAGATTCTGTTACATATAGTACTGGGTATATCCCTTCCACACTCACCATTCAGAAAATATGTACGTATCCTTTGACTGATTCCTGTTGAACGTGATACCTATTTTAATTAACTACTAAGTCAAGATTCTGTCAATACATTAAAGGGATAACTCTCACTTGCTTTAGGCATTTTCTTCTTGTTAGCACTTATGTGGCTGAAAAAATTGTGGCATATAATTGTGATGGAATAAATACTATGGTATATAATGTATAAAATGATGAGTTCAATAATCTTAAAAAGAAAACAAAAACAAAACATAGAATTGTACAAAATGATGGAGCAAAATAACCAGAATCAAGAGAACTTTATGTACAATGACAGCAAAATTGTTTTTTTTATTATTTATTTATTAAAAAAAAAATTTTTACAGGATTTTAGTTTACAGGATTCAATTCCACAATTCCTTGAGTTTCATATTTTGTCCCCCTCCTTCCCCTCCCCCCCACATGGCGGCATATAGTGATATAAGTCAATCCCAAAAGAATCATGATGGAGAGAAATATGTGCATCCAGAGAAAGAACTAGAAAGAACTAAGTTTATATCCAGGTGGAAGCAAAACTGTTTTAAGAACAACTTTGAGCAAGTATGTCAATGTTCTATCATAAATACTCAAATTAACTAAAAAAGACATATGAAGATATTTTCAGCATCCAGAAAAAGAATTGATAAAGTGAAGTATTTATACAAGCATATATATATATATGTATATATATATATACACACACACAAACATACATATACATACATACAGAGAGAAGTATTTTATGTGTGTGTGTATACATATCTGTGTAATGATAATGATCTCCAGAGTATGATGGGAGGGAAGAAAAAAGGGAAAAAATTTATTTACATCATGACCTATATATATACATATGTATATATATATATATATATATATTTAAGAGGAATAGAATGTTATACATAACAGATTTGCAGTTTCATTTGCAATTATCTTTTTATTATGGCATATTATGGAAATGCTTGTTTTATTCCATAAAATGAATAAAAAAGAATACATATGTGAAGACAACCCTTTGAGCTCTGGAGAAACGACTGGAATACTCACCTGGCCATAAGAAATGAGCAAATGACTTCTTAGGCAAGTCTATGTCTACTATGTGATCTCTGGATTATGTCTTTTCTCCTTTGATACAGGACTTTGTGAGATATGGAAAAATATATTCCCCCTTTCCTTAATAACTCAGTATCAAAGAAGTATTCAATATTGGAATAACTATTGTGGTGAGATATCTGGTCAAGAGAGAAACAGTCAGATTAAAGCTATTCCTGCAATGATATTGGGAAGGGAGTTGGGATTTAATCTCTCTCCATTATTCATCCCCCAATATGTATCTAGTTATTTACATGTACTCTCCTCCTTTAGAATGCAAGCTACCTAAAAGGCAGTGGCCTCTTCTGTATTCTCAGCAGCTATCTCAGTGATTGTAAAATAAATAAGGCCTTAATAAGGAGAATTTCATTGATTATTAGTAAGACATATTTTGTCAATTTTTATTTTAAATAATAACACATTTATAATATACAGCAAAACATAATCATATTACCGGCTATTATTTTTTTTCCTTAATATCTTTCAAGCTTGACTTTTCTCTTTCTTCTTCTTCTCCTCCTCCTCCTCCTCCTCTTCCTCTTCCTCCTCATTCTTCTTCCTCTTCTTCTTCTCCTTCTTTCTATTCATTTTCTCCATACCATTTTTAAGAAGATGAGACCTTTCTGTGCTGGAGAAAGGAATTTACTCTGAAATAAATTATGCACCAGTGACTTATGCACTAATAACCACTACAAAAGAGAATGAACTTGGAAATAATGCACCTTTGATAGCATAAACTCTGTAATCACATTTTGGATAATGTAGTACAATTTGTCATTATATTTAACAAGACACAAAATTCATTATCTAAGTATCAAGTTTCAATTAATCAGGAAGACTAGAAATGTGAATTTTGGTTTCAAGGAGGATGTTTTATATAAATGCCCCTCTTAGGAGGCTGTTTAAAGTTTATTGGGGGGGGGGTGTGGAGGCAACATGGCAGAGTAGAAATAGGACTTCCATGGGGCTCATGCTTCCACATACTCCAATTCATGTAAAAGGTGACTGAACAAACTTTGTAGCTATAGAAGCCACAAAATGACATAGAGAAGCTCACCTCCTGATGAAGACAGCCTGGCGGACTGGCAGGAAGGGGCCAGTGCAGCACACTGGGAGCCAAGCCCAGTCCCATACAAGCCTAGGTTTTAGTTTCAGAGTGGCCACAATCAGATGCAGGCTGGAGGGACTTCAGATCATCAACAGCTGTGGCAGTTTCCAGAATTATTAACCCACAGATGCTAATGAAAAAGTGAGAGGTCAGTGCAGTGTTGACATCGTGAGCCAGTAGTTGGGGAATGCTATCAGGCCTTTACCCCCTGAGGAAGAAGCACCTGAGGTGCTGCAGCCATGCAGCTGCCGGCAAGTGGCTACTTCAGAGCTCCTGGTCTGCAGACTGTAGGGGGACCAAGCAACCAGTCTAAGGGGTAATCACTCTTCCTTTAACCCACTTAGATCTGGATTGCAGACTAGGGTGGAGGTCCTAGGGCATGTGACCAGTTTGTCAGAGCATGTGGAGGCTTCAGAGAAAGTACCCAACTAATAGCTCAAGCAGCTTAGAAAAACACAGTGATTGAAACAAACCTCCTCCCTTTGGGAGCAGAGTTCTACCTTGGCAAAATGCTCAAATGTCAAGTAATTGAGTGACAAAGTGAGCAAAGGAGGGTAGTAAAGCAAACACAGTGGTCCAACACTGGATTCCTTTTTTGAGAACAAAAAGGATCAGGGCATGGAGCAGGAGGAAGACAACAAAGTCAGAACTACTGCACCAGAAGCTTACAAGAAGCTGCTTACAGGCCATAGAGGAGCTTAAGAAGCATTTTGAAAACCAAATAAGAGAAATGTAGGAAAAATTGGGAAGAGAAATGAGAACCATGCAAGAAAATTATGAAATGAGAGTCAACAAACTGAATGAAGAAAATAACACTTTAAAAAATGGACTAAGTCAAATAGCAAAAGAGGCTCAAAAAGATAATGAGGAGAAGAATTCCTTAAACATGTGAACTTGCCAGACAGAAAAACAATCTCAAAAGCTCACTGAAGAGAATGATTCCTTCAGAATTAGATTGGAGCAAATGGAAGCTAGTGACTTCATGAGAAATCAAGATACTATTAAAAAGATCCAAACAAATGAAAAAAATAGAAGGCACTGGGAAATATCTCATTGAAAAAAAAAATTGACCTGGAAAACACATCCAGGAGAGATAATTTAAAAATTATGGGACTGAAAGCTATGATCCATAAAAGAACCTAGAAATCATGCTTTAAGAAATTCTCAAGGAAAATTGCCCTCATATTTTAGAACCAGAAGGCAAAATAGTGATTGAAAGAATCCACCAATGACCTCATAAAAAGATTCCAAAAAGAAAATTCCTAGGAATATTATAGCCAGTTTCTGGAATTCCTAGATGAAGGAAAAAATATTAATAAGCAGCCAGGTAAAAAAAAATTGAATACAGTGGAAACAGAATCAGGAAAACACAGGATCTGACAGATTCTACACTGAGGGATCAAACAGCTTGGAATATGATATTCCAGAGATCAAAGTATCTGCAATTAAAACCAAGAATCACCTATCTAGAAAAATTGAGTATCATGTTTCAGGGGAAAATATGGCCATTCAATGGAATAGAGGAATTTCAAGCATTCTTGATGAAAAAAAAAAACAGAGTTGAATAGAAAATTTGACTTTCAGATACAAGAAGCAAGAGAAGCATTAGAAGGTAAACAGAAAAGAAATAATAAGAAACATCAAATTTGAACTACTTACATTGTTGCATGGAAAAACAGTAATTCTAACTTGTGAAACTTTTCTCAGTATGAAAATACTTGAAGGGAATAGAAATATACATATATATGTGTATATATATATATGGGAGGGTATACACACACACATATATATATGCTTACTTACATATATGTCTTTATAGGAGGGTACATGGGCATATGAATACATATGTGAGTATGTGTATATATGTGTACAGGTATACATAGACAGAGGTTACAGGACCAATTGAATAGGAAGGGATGATACTTAAAAGGTGAAATTTGAGGTTAGAGAGGAATATAATGAGAGGAGTTTGGGAGAGACAGAATGGGGCAAAATATATCATATAGAAGAGGCAAGGGAAAATTGTTACAATGAAAGGGAAGAAAAGGAAGAGAAAAGGGAATGAGTCAAACTTATTCTCATTGAATTTGTATTAGGGAGGGAATAACATACACACTAAATAGGGTATCTCACCCTATAAGAGAGTAGGGCAGAAGGGGTTGGGGGGGAGATGGAAGGGAGGGCAGCCTGGGGTAGGGAAGTTGGAAGGAACTACTTTTGAAAAGGCACAGGATCAAATTAGAGAATAGAACAAGTAGGGCGTGGGATGGGATGGAGGGAAATATACTCAGTCTTTCACAGTATATCCACTATGGAAATGTTTTACATAGCTACACATATGCAACCTATATATGAATATATGTATTGCTTTTTTTCCCAGGAAGGGTGGGTGATGAGAGAGGAAAGTAAATGATCTGGAATTCAAAGGTTTAAAATCAAAGGTTTATTATGTGTGTGTGTATATATATATATATATATACACATATATATATGTATATGTATATATATAATCTTTTATTATTATTTCACATGTAACTGGGAAATAGGATATGCAGGCACTGGGGCATAGAGATGATAGCAGCAAGCAATACAGCATCCCCAGCGTGGCTGCCAACACAGGTTCTTAAATCTGTTTTTCTTTCTTTAATCAATCAAACAGGGGTGACTAGGTGGCAAAGTGAGTAGAGTGCTGGCCCTGGAGTCAGGAGGACCTGATTTCAGATCTGGTCTCAGACACTTAACACACACACACACACACACACACACACCTAGCTGTGTGACCTTGGGCATGTTACTTAAACCCAATTGCCCTCCAAAAAGAAAAAAAAAATCAATGACACATATCATTTTCATAGTTTAGGGGGAAAAGGCAACACCCTGAACTTCAAAGTATACAGACAGATTACAAGCAGAACTTACAAGAAGACAGAGAAACATTTCAAGCAGACAGGCCTCCCACTGTCTTACCATTACATCCATACCTAGTCACAGTTACCAGAGAGGGAAGTATCAACATCTGGATTTTCAAAGCTGTGGGGCTCTCAACAGCTGCCCATAGTCTTCTCTGGTCAAATCACACAATACTTCTCAAAGGGAGCCCCAAAACAAAGCGTCACATCAGAATTTATAAAGCCTTCTCCTGGCTTAAAGAATATAACAACCCTCTTGATCCACTGCCCAATCACAAAGTTACTCATGAAAAACAAGCCTACCACTAGAGGCTCCAGGTGTACTTAGGCCTATCAAAGGTCCTAGTGGCAGGGAAGATCTTAAATTTACATTCTAAAACAGAGATCCACCATGCCCTATTGGAAAGTCAGAGGGGGAGAGATATAGGAGAGAGTGGATTGGGGATGGGAATATTCAGTGGGATCATTGTTTTGGGGTGGTAGGTAGGGGGAAAATGTGGAGAAAATGTGTAACTCAAAATTTTGTGGAAATGAATGATGTAAACTAAAAAAATAAAAATAATAAACTACTAAAAAAAGGAAAAAAATAGAAGAAAAAAAGAAAGTGCATTAGAACTATGGATCAATAATAAAACTCATAATCTAAGCAAAATTGTGCTTTATTATTGGGTCAAAATTTTCACTTTGCTATCTACATGAAACTAAATAACTATTTGCCCCATTTATCTTTTAGTAGCTAGCCTAGCTGATTAAAAATTTTACATTTGCTTGACTTGCTTAAATAGAAGAAAATACTCCTTTTTCCCCACAAGTTCCATTATCAAATGCTAACTCAGCAATCTGGGGGATGGGATGGGGAGGGAAGAGTCAGCTTACATATCAAGGATTCTATAGCTAGATTGCTCAGACCTAAAAGTCAGGAAAACAGAACTCAAATCCAACCTCAGACACTCACTAGCATGTGGTCCCTGAGAAATTCACATAAACTTTTTCTGCCTCAATTATTTCATCTATAAACTGCATCTAAAATGTAGAACCTAACTTCCAGAGTTGTTTTTAGGATAAAACAAAACAAAAATCACAAAGTACTGTGCAACCTTAAAGCACTATATAAACATTCATTGTTTTTGTTAGCTTCATAGGTTTGCAATTAGCAGAACTAGGATTCTAATGAGGGCCCTCTGACTTCAAATACAATGATGTCTCCATTACACAATGGTTTCTTTTCCTTCCACTTATGCATCTAGTCCTAAAGCCCATTGGCATGAAACTTTCTCCTCTGTGGAGAGTATTAATTTCTTTGCCTATGACAGGGACAGAGCAGAGCTGACAAGGCAAGAGAGAGGAGAGGTTTGTTCCTTTGCAAGCTTTCAAGTCTTTTTTATTCTCTGGAGTCTCTAGGGGCTCTGTAGTCTCTTGGTGCTTCTCGCTTCAAAAGAGAAATGGATGGCTTCAACCTCACTTAAGGTTGCTGAAAGGAAGAGATTAGGAAGAAGCTGACATGAGAAAAACTGGTAGTATACATCATGCCTCTGTCTGGAGCTTATTACATCAGATACTTCAAGGAAATCCACCTTGGTGAGATCTAGGAATCTCTCCCTTGGTTGAGCTGGTCTACCTTGCTCTCAATAGGAGAGCTCCTTCACTATCTATTGTCTGTTATATATTCTCCTATATTTCTAATAATTTTTCTTTATTAACTTGGAAAAATGGGTTTCTTGGCTCCCTACTATGTGTTCACCATGGAAATGGTATTTGGTGGGAAGAGATTCAAGCCTTGCATTTAATGTTTGGGGTCCTCCCAATTAATGAAATAGTTATCAGAAGTTAGATTGATTGGCGGCCAGGTAGCACAGTGAGTAAGAGCACTGGCTCCAGTGTTGAGAAGACCTGGAGATCAAATCCTGGGCTCAGACACTTAGCACCCACCCAGAAACACCTGGCCGTGTAACCTTGAGCAAGTTACTTAATCCCGATTGCTTAAAAAAAAAAAGTTAGATTGAACCTAAAAAGCATGTCCCTTAAGTATAATATTTAAAAGATAAGATGGATATAATTCTAGCTTGTCACTTCTTCTCTCTGAGGCAGAGTGGCCAGATCTCTAGCCCAACCTTCTGCTTCTGCTCTTGACAAGAATTATAGTTTCCTTTAGAGAAAAGTGTGGGGGAAAAGAGGTTAGAGATGTCTATTCTGACCCCCTTCAAGACAAACAAAACCACCTCCGTGCTACCTTTGGAGGAAAGCCCTTGTTACATATTGTTTAAGGATTAATATTTAACAATAAGAAGATGATTAAAAGGTCCAGCATTAAAAGAACCTTTAAAAATACTTCAGAGATTTGGTATGTGAAATATAAAACAACTTTTGGGGTCATCAAATTATTTATAAGACTTTATCAAGTTTTTGATATAAGTGAAGCTTGTCTTCTCCATAAGAACAATTTTGCCTCTTTAGGTCTTATAGATTAAAAAAATATATTGATAGAGTGGATAGGTGGCACAGTGAATAGAGTCCTGGATTCAGGATGACCTGAGTTCAAATCTGGCCTCAGACACTTAACACAAAAAACTAGCCATCTGACTTTGGGCAAGTCACTTAACCCCAACTGCCCTAACTTCCCCTCTCCGAAAAAAGCAAAAAAAAATTGTTAACACAGAGATTAATAAATGTGATGTTCTCCCATACTTGGAATTCACATCACTGTTATCTCCATTTCTTGTGATCACTAGCTTCCTCAGCTCAAGCGTCTCCTGTTCTAGGCACTGTACTAAGTGATTTGCAAATATTTTCTCATTTGATCCTTACAACAACCCTGCGATGTAGGTACTAGTCTTAATCTTCATTTTTCCAGTGAGGAAACATATGGAGGTTAAGTGATTTGTCCAAGGTCACATAGCTAGGAAATTTCTGAGATCATCTATGAATTTAGATCTTTCTGTCTCCAGCGTCAGAGTTCCATCTACTCCAATATCTAGAATATTCTTATCCTAAAATTCCTAGTGGTTGGTGTTCTTTTCTAGAAATTATTTAAATTTAAGTTGCTCATATTTTGTATTTAACTCATCTATGTATGTGCTATTTTTAAAAAATAGAAGAAAGTAACAAGGGCAGAAATTGTTTCATTTTTGTCTTTTGCACACCCAGTACCCAGCAAATCATTTTACTGAGAGCAGAAGTTGAGTAAATTCTTTATTAATATTGAACATCTAAGAGGAAAATGAAAACAGCTATGGAGAAACATGAAATACTTGAAAAAAAGATGCTATAGCAATTCAGCTGCAGATAAATGATTGATCTTTTCCTATGCCTTTTCCTTTTCTTTTCCTTTTCTTCATCCCATTCCTTACTTTTTCTCTTCATGTTTCCAGAAATTATTCTTTAGTGGAGACAATAAAAGAGGGAGAATAAAAGACTTTAAATATAAATATTATATCTACAATGATTTAGAATAAGCACACTGTTTAAGGCTTTTCCTCAGGTGTTGACATGGTTGTGGATTGAAGGGAATTAAGCTGTCTTTCTCCCTTCTTTCTCTCTCCTGTCCTTCCCTTCCACAAAAAGAGTACTAGTTTCCCTGTTACCATTTTCTTTTGTCCTGGCACCTAGTTGATGTGTTAGATAAAAGGTTAGTAACAGAGTCTGGAAAACCTAAGCTAAAATCCTTTCTCAGACATATAATAGCTTTGTGACCTTGGGTAAATCATCTGCTTATCTTTACTCATCTTTAAAACAGTCCCCAGCTCTAAATCTGCTGTCATCTTACCCACTAGGGCTCCAAGGCCATAAGGGCCATCTTTATTGATCACTGCAAGATGAACATGGATATTAGCAACAAGTTAAAAACCCCAATTCCCCCTTTCTTCCCCAATAGGGCAGAAATGGCTTCAGCCTTCATTGTAGATCTTTTTACCATGTCTCACAGTGACCTTCCACACAGAATAAGTAGTCAATAAGTATTTGTTGATTATGATAATAGCTGATATTTTTTTTCTTAAAGGCCAAAATAGCTCATTCTCCCCACAAATAACACACTGGGTAGGCATCATCCTTAGTACTGATGTATAGAAGACTTTGTACATCATTCAAATTTCAACTCTACATCAAACTTAGCTTTTCTGTTCTTGTCAGTTTCCATTCACCATTGCTGGAAAATTTCTATTTCCTGCTTTTCAGGTCCCATCTCACTCAGAGATTATTTGCCTAACAGAAAACCCTGACTTGATCTTTACCATTCCCCCCTACTTTGATCCCTAACCTGATCAATCCTAGACTTCCCTATCTCTACTAACCCACCTCTCCATTTTGCCTTTGAAATCCTCTCAGCTGTTTAGAAAATAAAAACAAAATATTTTAAATCAGATTGTTTCCCTTTACAATCTTCCCATATTTTGTAGTTAACAAAAGGGAAGAATAAACTTGCTTTCCCCTGAAAGCACCAAATCTTCATAGCATCCTTTCTGAGGATAGCTGTTTGTTGTCCTATAAAAAACAAGTTAGGAGTCTGAGGTAGTACATTTTTTTTACTTCTTAACTACCAACTGTCTCTTGACCTCAATACTTCAACAATGAACATTCTTCAAAGTTCCATTTATCGCATCCAAATCTATTTTTATTTCATATATAGCCCTTCAGACAACTCATTTTCCAACAAAGTACAATATTTGGATATGATTCCTGTCTAGCCCAACCTCTGCCTCATTTGAACATCTTACCCACACATTTCCTCAACTTCTATAATTCACATGACATTTACTTCAATTCAATGATATAAAATAATGATCATACATTACTCCACCTATAATCCTCACCTCCATTCTCTGTTCAAGTGAATTTGCTAAAGGTGTCAGAATAATTACATATTTATATAATTCTATATAATTTTACATAAATTACCTATTTGTAAATATCCCTTCCTCTGTGCTTCCCCTCTGCAAAAATAGAAACTAGAAGTTTCGCAATTATAATATAGATTTTGGATAGGTGGTAATTATTATGCATATTTTTCTAATTAACAATTTAAAATGTTTCATGATGCAGAACCTCCCTCCCAATGAAATCTAGAGAAAACTTTCCTTTTAATTATTAATATAATTGGTTTAATGTTACTTCCCTTCCTTCCTGCCCCTCCACCCCCAAAAATAACCTCTCATGCCTGCAAGATAACAATAGCAAAATTCTCATAAAGTCTGAACAATGATTTCTATACAAAGGTGATGACAGAATATCAACATCGTTTTCCAATTCCTAACAGGGCTGTTCTAGCTGAGTTGGTATACCTTTAGGATAGGCAGTGGTTATGGTCATATTTCTGACTAGTGCTTGTTTTCTGAGATTATAAAATATTGGAACTTACCAATTACACCAAATGAAGAAATTGAAAGTGTTTACAGAAGGCAACATGCTTAATAATGTGTCCCTGTAGATGAGACAAACTTTGAGAATGATATACTGATCAGAGAAAAAAAGAAGTTTCTCATTATTCAGAAATATCAAAGCTTGTGAAAAAAATGGTGGAATGCTTGAAGTAACAAGTAAATCCTTTCACATCTATTTTTCTTCTCCTATAGATAGGCATATTGAAAATCAGAACAAAAGATTAACTTTACACATTCCTCAGACTCTCAAAATGTTTTCTTGGAAGAAACACTGAAAAGAAAGAGAAAAATGAGAGAGAGCTCAGAAGGTAAAGAAAAGGTTATGGGCCAACAAGATGTTTAGTATTGATGAGCACATTAACTTCCATACTGTTTTGGCATCACTGCTATCATGCCTAGAGAGGCTTGGTAAACCTAGCATTTTCTGTCATTGTCTGATACATTCAAATTCAATTCAATTCAGAAAATCTTCATTAATCACCTAGCATATTCCAGTCACCATGCTTGGTGATAGAGATGAAAAGAGAAAAGTGTAACTACCTTCCCTCAAGAACCTTATAATGAACTGCTAAATTTTGTGATATTTAGACCTCTGTAAGCATCTCATAAGATCAATCATATTAATTGGATTGAATATAGTAAGAAATAATCAAATGCCCCAATAGACATTTGTTTAAGTTAAGTTTAATATTAAATTTGAAATCTGCTTGAGATTTGAGGCTATCACATTAAAAATATTATTTACCCTATAGTGTATTCTGTTCTTCCTGTATACATGTGAATGGTAGTAAACTTGTGAATTTATCAATGAGGACATTATCTGTCAAGGAAAGATTTGTCCTAATATAATCTCATTTCATTGTCTGCCAGAATATTTAACTATTTATTTCTAGAGAAGGGAATAAAGATTTCAACTGTGAATGTACTATTTGTTGTTTTCCAATTTCTCATTCCCATCTCCCATATACATGTATCTTAGCAGATGATTTCCTAGCTCTGAAATATAGAACAATATCATTCCATGATGAAGCCCATGTGTTCTTTTAACACCACATGAAGTGGTTTTCTTGTTGCATCAAGATGAATGTGCTTCAAATTTGCCTGTAGTAATTTGTCCATATTTATCTTTCGCTATTACAAAATTCTGCCTTAAATAAAACTTGTCGTAGTAAATATATAATTCACCAATTGTATTACAAACTCTTGTACAGAGGAAGTGTTCAGTTTTTTAAAATTGTTATTGATATATCTATTTAGATTATAACAATAGTCAAATTGGGTCCCTATACATTGAAACAAGTATGTAGTAACCTGAGGAATTCCTCTTATTTGGGATCTAATGGGGTCACAAATAAAGAATTCCTGACAAATTGCTGAACTTCAGATCTTATTCAAGCCCAATATCTTTCACTCCATCCAGTTACTTTGATAACTAGCAAAAGGGAGAAGAGGAGAAAGATGACAAGGACAATGAGAAGGAAAGAAGAAAATGGAGAGGAGTAAGAGAGAAAAAGGAAGATCGAAAGTGTGTGTGTGTGTGTGTGTGTGTGTGTGTGTGTGTGTGTGTGTTGGAAGGAAACAAATAAAGAGTGTCCAAATTACAGAAAAACAACAACAGGAACAAAGTGCTTATTAGGGCCCAATGTGAGTGGAATTTACCTGGTCATTACGGTTAAGGTGAGCTTTAGTTTAGTTTCCTTTGTCTTGACTTCTCAATGACTAGGAAAAGATTGTAGGGAGAGAGAAAATTTGGAACTGAAAATGAAAATAAAATAAATGTAACCACTGATATTATGTGGAATTGAGTTACTGTTTTAATTCAATTTATGTTTTCTAAATTAGTGATTCAAAACCAACAACCAGAAACGAGAGGCTAGGAAATTCAATGAGCTACATGTATATGTATTTATACTGATAAGGATAAAAATGTGTGTAACATATGTGTAATGTGACATTGAACATCAATTAATTCCATTAACCTTTATATTTAAAGTATAACTTTTATTTCATTCAGTTTCTAGGAAACTTAATATTTTAAAGTCAGAAATTGTTATCATCTTCATTTTAGATAATGGGTTGAAGAAAGCTCTATTATGTTCTGCATTCTCCATTTTCTATGATGTAAACATTAATTACTTTTAAATCCTTATTAAGGTAAGACCTGAATTTAAATCCTTCCTCAAGAAACTTTCTACTACTATGGCAATCTGGTAAAGTCACTTAAGCATTCTTGACCTCAGTTTCTTCAGGTATAAAGTGGGGATAATAATAGTACCTACCTTAAAGAGTTGTTGTAGGGATCAAACTGTATAAGATATAAAGGTTTTATAAAACTTACAGCACTATTTAAAAGCTATTATTATTATAACAACAATAAAATCGTTTTCTTTTATATAGATAATAGAATTATATATTAAAATAATAGAATCATGTGATTATATTCAAATAACATAATTATTAAATGTCACTTAATTGATATGTCATTTAGTTCCCAAAACATATAAACCAAAAATAAGCTTAAAAAGTTTTTTCTAAAGTGAAAAGTAAATAGATTAATTATAATTGAGGTTAAACTATTGAAAATATATTTTCATTATAAATGTTTTACTGTTGTTGAATTTATTAAGAATCAAATAGGTCTAGATTTGCTGAATCTGGAAAAAAAGATTTATGTAACTTACGTAACAATGCCATTCTATATAAACTTCCATAAAGTTTGATTGCCATACTCTACCATATTATTTTTAATGGGTATGGTGGTTTCAATACCACAAGGAACACTGTTCTATTTAAATGCTAATGTAGACACACACACATATAGGTCTCTTAAAGATTATCGATTCTGAATGTTCAACATTATAGAACATTTGCTCTGTGTAGATAAAGTTCCTTTACTTTAGTCAAAACCTATATGATGGGTCAATATCCTATCCCTATGCCCAGCATATAGCACTGCATCTTTTAATGTGGAGGGTAGCTCAGAGGGCAATTGTTTTCCATACATCAAAATAAAATTTGCCTATTTGAAACTTCCAAACTCTAGGGTCAATAAGTCATAGAAAATCTGCAATTATGTCATAAATCACAAATTGCAAAATGTCTTAGAGATCAAATTCTCTCTGAGAAAGTAAATATGAGGAAATCAGTATTTTTTAATAATCACAGGATTTGTGAAGTAGTAACTCAGCAGCCATCTAGTCTATTGCTTTTTTGGAAAATAATTCCAATTAAAATGTAACAGAAAAATGTCCATGATAATTATCATCTTCATCAAGAATTTGTTTTATACCTACTCTGTTCTTATCACTCTGCTAGGAATAAAAATGCACTGAAGTAAACAATCTCTATTTATAAGATTTTTATCTTCTAATTGGGGCAATAGTTATACACACACATACACACATATTCATACATAAAATGTAATAAGGCTTTAAGGTTTCAAATGTGTTTATATGTTAACTCACTTAATACAGTATACAAAGAGAATAAAGCATCTAATTATGAAGTTATATAAAATTTAATTTGGGAGAGAAGGTTATTAACAGCTAAGTGGAGTGTCAGGTATGAATGTCTTCATAGAGAAGATGGTGGTGAGCTGCATTTTTTTAAGAAGAAGAGGGATTTTCTTTAGCCTGGAGGAGGAGAGAGAGAATTCCATTCATGAGAGGGCTCACTGCATAATGTACCATGTGTGTAGAGTTAGTCACTCCTTGAAAATCTCTCTTGAGTGTGAACCCACTACCTCCAAGGATTGTCAGCTGTACTTTTTGAATGTCTCCAGTTATCAAGAAGTCTTCTCTAAGCATGAATCCTTCTCCAATGTGTATCTGAATATCAATCATCTTTACAACATACCTGGCAACAACTCTTTTAGTCTGAGCTTTGGGATTTCCAGGAAAAGGTAATCTTCTACATGCCATGGTGAACAACTGAACTTTTGGATAGCTTTGATTATTGAGAAATTTTTTTCAACACATAAAATCCAAAATTGTCTTTTTTACAATGTTAATTCATTTCTATTTACACTCTTGGACAGAACAAATACAATGCCTTCAAACACTCAAATATAGCTATCATATTTTTTTTCTGGGAAGTCTTCTTTTTTTTAGATTAAATTTCCCTTGTTTCTTCATGTGTTTTGATGTCAAAGTCCTTTACTGTGTCATTTTCTCCTTGTCCTCATGTTTTATCATCTTTACTATGTCATTTGTTTTATGAATATTCTTCAGTTAATTAAAGATATTCTTAAAATATGGCACCCTGAACTGAGTGCAATATTCCAAGTAATCTAAAGAGGTCAACTTAGGAGGAGACTATGACCTCACAAATAAATATAAAATTAAAATTAAGAGGAACCTACGAATTATGAGCTCTTCTGCTGTAAGAAGGACATTCAACAGATCTTTGAATAATTAAGATATTCTAAATTAACAGAAAACGTTAAGACCCATCTTTGAATTTCAAATCACATCAAAATAAATCCATATTAAGATTGAACCATATGTGCATCAAGGGCTGAGTGATTGGAACATTATGTGTTTAGTCAATGGTTCATATTTTAAAGGAGGGAGAGTGTACTGTATCAGTGGTACAGGCTTGTGATTTGTTTCCTACAGTACTCATGGATTTTCTCTTTCTGTTTAGGTAGTTTTTAGCACACTCAAATGAAAATATTGCTTCATTGTCACTCAAGAAATTGTCATCCACCCAATTTTCCATTCATATGAAATGATTACAGTGTTTTCTCACAGGAATATCTTTGTTTAATATACACATTAAATGGTGCTATATCCATCTCTTCTTTATTCCACATAACTTTTTAATATATTCTGTTTAATTTGAAGAAGTTTATTACACATACTTCAGTCGTGGCACCCATTTGACCATTCTTTTATCCCTATTTATTAGGTCAAATTTGTCTCTCTAAATTAAAGTCTTTAGTTTGCCTCATCATGTGGTAACCATAAGTAGGGGAAAATAATGAAGGGAAACTTCACTAGCTTCACCAGCTCTACTTAATCCTTTTTGGGCTTGATTATAATTGGTTATCGCCCCAAAGAAAACAGGAATATTGTGGGTATTAAAAATCTCTTCACTTAAATTTCACCCAGCTTCTTTCTAATGTCAGTATGTCTAATCTCTGGGACTATTAGGAAAGGATTTAGGTCAACTGTACAGTTGTATAACAGAAGTTGAAATTCTGGGTCATAATATAGATGCCAATCAGGATTTGGGCATTTGAAAAACCTGTTTTTTTGAATTTGTCTTTTCCTTTCTACCACTCTAATTTCCCAAGTCTTCTTCATTATGCACCTGGATTGGTATGGATAAATTTGGTCTATAGTTCAAGGCAGGCACTATTAAGATGTTATGAGCTGACTTTTTCTTATGTGAAACCACATAGCAACAGAGCATCAGCAGAAAGCAGCTGCACACTGAAGAAGCCTAACATAAAGAAGGAGGTGATATCAACAGGTGATACAAGCATCTCTGTGATGTGAGATAAAAGATTTACCCTAGTCAAACATATTCTCTATATGTTCCTTCATTCAAATGTTCTTCTGACATATGTTTCCCATTTTCTCTTCCCCAATGGTGTCATCCTAAGTTATAAAATAGTATACCTCTCTTTCTATTGTGAAATTCAATCCTGTCCATAATTTAAAATTGTTTGTGATTAAATAGCTTCAGTTTTGAAATATTTACTTTAATTGGCTTAGTGAAAGTAAACACAAGGAAGGCAGCCCAAAATTTTGGATTAATTTTTGGATGAATGTAAACTGCCAAAGCATTTTGAACTTAGGAATTTTCCTACAACTTATATAAAGACTAGGGGAAAGAACTACAATTGTTTTCTATATAGTTCTGCTGAAAGCTAATTAAAGTATTGTTGTTAGCACAAGATCACTGGCCAGAACAGTTGACTTTATCTCATTCATTAATGCATATAGTGGAAGTATCGCTTGGTATGGCTATCAATAATTCAATGTAAAAAACAAGATTCAGCATAAACAAATTATCAATACTATTAAGAATTTGTTTAAACTAATGATTAAGTATTACAGCTCTTCTCTGATTTATTAAAATCAAATTATCTTGATATATTTGAATTATGGTTATCATATTGGCCTCAAGCAATGTAAAGTTAAGTCCTAAAATTCAGTACAAATGGTAGGTAGTATGTTGGATTAGACCAATTTAAAGATGCTATACATTACAAGTAATGAAAACTGTCTTGTAAAGGACTTTCATCTTCCTTCCCATTTGGCAGTGCTGGTGAAAAATTCTCTGAATCTTACAAATGTCTGGATTCTTTCTGCATTTCATAATTGGTCCATTTCATATGAAGTTTAGATCAGATAGTCCAATTATTGTATGTAGGATAACTAGGCATTATAGAGAGCCTAGAGGAATAATTTATCTTACTTTCTCCCTCACATTTCTCCATAAGGGACCGGGGTATATTTCCACTAATTTTGAATGCTACTTTCATCATCACAATAAATCATCTAGAACCTTGAACTCATGTTTTATTTCTTTGAACTCTTTTTTTTTTTTTTTTTTTTTTTGGGGACAATTGGGGAAATGTAACATACCCAAGGTTACACCGCTAGGTTTGTGTGTGTGTGTGTGTGTGTGTATGGGTATTAAGTGACTGAGGCTGGAATCAAACATACTCCTGACTCCAGGGCCGGTTGCTTTACTCACTGCACCACCTAGCCGCACCCTATTTGAACTCTTGAAATGCATTGTGTTGTAGGATTAATTCTGCACTTAAACTAAAACAAATCCACTAATTGCCATCAGACATATCAGAAACCTTTCTGTTTTGCAACATGATTTTTCCTTTCCTTTCCTGGGAATAGGAAATTTCAAAGCAGTCAAAATACTTTTTCTAGCTGCTTAATTTATTTTAAGTAAATTCATTTATTTTTAACATTTTTCAAAACAAAAAAAAAATAAGTCCCGAATTCTCTCTCCTTCCTTCTTCTAATCACTGCAAAGGCAAGTCATGTTATATCAATTACACATGTGAAATCATGTAAAATATTTTTTCCATATTGGCCATGCTGAAAATAAATGCAAAAATAGACTTCAATCTTCAATGAGACTTGTCTTATGTCATTGTCTTGATCAGAGCAGATATATCACTCACAGTTGATCATACTTACACTATTGCTGTTACTGTGTACAATTTTATCCTAGTTCTTCTCATTTCACTTAGAATAAGTTAATATGAGCCTTCCCAGGTTATCTGACACCATCCTGCTCATTATTTCTCACAGCACAATAGTATTCCACCAAAACCATATACCACAACTTATTTAGCCATTCTTCAATTGATGGGCAATTGCCTAAATTTTAAATTCTTAGCCACCACAAAAAGAGTTTTCATATATATGTATATATTGTTACAAACAGGGTCCCTTTCCTTTGATTTTCTTGGGAGATAGACCTAGTAATGATATTTCTGGATAAAAGGGTACACAGTTTTAATGCTTATGGACATTATTCTAAATTGTCCTCCAGAATGACTAGACCAGTTCACAACTCCACCAACAATGCATCACTGTCCCAATTTTTCAAAATCCCCTTTAGCATTTGCCATTTTTCTTTTCTGTCATGTTAGCCACTCTGAGAGATATGAAATATTACCTCAGAGTTTTTTAAATTTGCATTTCTCTAATCATTAGTAACTAGAGCATTTTACATGACTATAAATAGCTTTGTTTTTTTTTCTTCTAAATAACTGCCTGATCATATCCTTTGACCCATTTATTAATTGAGGAATGGTTCTTTTTTAAAAAATAAATTTGATTCATTTCTCTATATATTTGAGAAATGAGGTTACCAGAGAGACTTGCTATAACTATTACCTTCCCCTCCTCATTTTCCTGTTTTCCTTCTAGTCTTGGTTGCTGTGGGGTTTTTTTTTTTGTTCTAGTTACTTACTTTAACAAATTCCTCTGTCAGGTAATTTACCCTTAAATAAGGAGCCTATTTCATTTGTTAAACAGAGAACTGGTTAAGAAATTGATAATCTCATGCTTACTTAGAGACCCACGTATTCTTTGCCTAATTAATTTTGTTACTGTTAACACAATTAACTTGGAGTAATTTTATTGAGTATGAATCAGTTGGTTAATAAATATTCACAAAACATCTATTATGGTCCAGACACAGTGTCGAGCCCAGGCCATACAAAAAAGGCAAAAGAAGGTCTTTTTCCTCAAGTAACAAACTGGTGGATCATAATAACTTAAATTATGAGAAGAGTTGTCTTATTGGAGTGACTAGATCTCATCCTTGCATGGCAGATTTGGAAAGAAGAAATGGATGGAAATTACTAAGACAAACATTTATGTTTGATGTTAGGAAAGCTTTCCCAACAATTACAGCAATTGGAATGAAAAAATATGTGGTCCAGATGTTCATAAATTCTCTTTCACTGCAATTCCTTGCACTACTTTGTGTGTATTTTATAGAGGAGATTTTAGTTCAGAAACAGGTTGGTCTGAATGGTCAGGCAGTGAAGAAATTCCAAACACTAACATTCCTTGGGGGAAGGATAGGGTTACATACACACATATATACATGTGTATATGTGTGTATATGTGCATACATGTGTGTATACAAACATATGTGTACCTATATTTAATACTAATTTTCACTTATTGACTGGAATGCTTTTAGTTCCTATAATCTCCATCAAATATTATTTTTATAGGGTGGTTTATACATCTTGATGGAGAACAATTGATTTTTTGATTTATGAAATATTGTGCAAGAGATAATAGGAAGGCACAGGCTTTGATTTGAGGGATATATCTGTGGACGTCAGTTAGCCTGAGTATTCTAGATAATTTTTGTAAAGAAAACAGGTAATTAGAAAGATTAAAGTATTGGAAATTCCAAGAAAAGTAATTAAATCCTTAACCAACAGTAGGCAAATAAGTGAATTATGACTTCAATACATTGATTTGAAAATTCTGATCCCACAGGATATATTCTAATCGGACAGCAATGATTGAGGATAATTGTATAGTCTATGCACACATGGACACACACACACATAGTACTATTACAGTGTACTTAGTCCTACCCATAAAAGAGTGCAGATTAATTTCACAGCCATAAATATCCACAGTAAACAATCATTTCACTTTTTTAATGGGTGCAGTTTCAGTGATATTGATTCCCTAACTCATTAAGAAGCATAGAGGGTGATATCCTGACATTAACCTGGAGGTGAAACACTCATTGAAAGATGCAGACCTGATATAGCTGAACTACCTATAAACTCCGATTTTTATCCAAAACCATTACACAAGTTTGTGAGAGGGAGATTAAGCTCTTTTTAATGGATACTGGAGGTGGGATTTCTGTTCTGTTGGTTAAAATTCTTTCTAGAAGAATCAGCCTCTGGAGGAATTACTTTCTATTAACTGCCTGATTCATTTAACCTGAAATTCACAAAAAGCAAACAGCATTGGCCATCACCTGAGGGTTTGTATTTGAAGACTAGACTACTTTGTTTTTATAAGCCTGTTTTTTTTTTTTTGTTCTGCCTTACTGTTCTTAGGCAAATAGCATCAAACTATTAATTCTGAGAAATAGAATGATTTTAAAATGACTTGACTTACTTGAAATGCATCCAAACTAAAGAAATGAAGTTTTATTCCACAGTAAAATTGATTCCCGGCAAGACCTACTTTTCCCTTTGCCATACCTCCACCTGTGTCTTCTCTTATTAGGCCCCCTTCCAGGTCTTATATGGATTTCATTACTCTGTAATGACGAGTTACTTCTTTTCCCATCTCTCTGGTCAGGTCCATGGAGAAGGAATGCGAACATTACTTTTAAGGCACAGAAGGAAATGTTTGATATGATTCAAAAAGAAAAAAAAAAGCCTTTGCATTTACATTTTGGAGTGTAGTACACCCCTCTTCCATTGTTCGGCATTTTTCTCATATTTCAAACACCCCTTGCTTTCTACTAACTTTTTTCTGTCATGAGAATTATATACTTTAGTCAATCATTTTTTCACCCCTCCAAAAAAAAGAAAGAAAAACGGTTAAGGTAGAGACAGAGAGAAGCTGAATCAATCAATAATGGTAACTTGAATATACACACAGATGTGTGTATATATAGTATGTGTATATGTATATACGTCTATATATACACACATGTGTAAATGTATACACACAGCATATATACATACCATGCTTTGCTTTATATATAAGTTGTTATGGAAAGGTCCAGAAAACAAAATATTTTTATAACTATCTTGAGAAAACCTAAGCAAAACAAAACAGAACAACAATGCCACTGATAGCTGGGTAGCTGGTTCATTCCTTTTCTATCTGGATTGCACTGTGGGGGTATGGGAGTTAGATAAAGTTCAAATTTCAAAGCATTATTAATAAAAGACATAAATCCTCAATAAATAATTTATGAAATTAATATTCAAATGGTTCTCAGAGCTCACTTAGTTGAGTAAAATGCCAGGAAAAAGGTGTGCATCAGGAAATGAATAAACATAAAAACTTTTAATAAACGGGTTTCAGAACTTCAAAAGCTTTTTTACTCCTTCCAATAAGTTGAGCTGAAACACAGCAGAGAGAGAGAATATGCTTTTGTCCACAGAGGGATGATGGTATGGAGCGAAGAGCCTAATTATACTTTCAATATGCTGTCTCTGTTTTGTGGTGTTTCTAGCTCTCTCCTCTGCATCTGCCCAAAAACAAAATAAAACAAACCAGCAATCCTAACCCCAAACAAAGAACCTACCACTTCACAGTATACAAGTTTAGGAGAAATTATTAAGATTAAAGAAAGGTAAAGGTTATGTCATGCTATAATAGATGGAAATGAATTCATGTAACATTTTGATTCTCAATTTATATAACTTGAAAGGTTAGAGGTGAGTTCTGATGTGAATCTTTTCTTTCTTAAATGAAAACACGAAGAATTTCTGTGGCCTTAGATCACTTTGTAATCATCTATGGCAAAACTTGTTAAAACAAAATAATGTAGCATACATATTTCCTCTGTCCTAGGAAGCCAGCATAGTGAAGAAGCAAGGAACTCTGAGGCTATATTCAGGTGGCCTGTGGTAGATAGGTCAAATCACTTTCACCACCACCTTCCCTAAGATCCCTATGAAGACAGTTCAGATCTTGACCAGAAGAACCCCCAAAATATTTATACCCTTTAGACTACTGCCATTACTTCTTGTCTGATCCTGGCAGTCATAGTCTGGGAAAGATACCTTTGTGAAGAGATAACCCAATACCTAACTACAGGTTACAGCCCCATTCACAGAAATAACTGTTAGTGAAAATCTTCGCGAAAGAAACCTCTTTCCAATAACACACCTGGCACCCCAAATGTTTCAAGAGAAATAAATATGTTTTTATAAATTGAAATGATATTAAAGAAAATACATTACATTTGCTTTGCCACTGCACATTAAGTACCATAAGGACCCGCTCTATATTATTTGCAGCTGAAACCTATATATGTTGTGAGAACAGCAACTGTCTTGATTTTCTAGGTTCATCTCCACTGCTTACTTAGCCCAGTGCTTTGCATACAGTAAGTGGTCAATATATTTTTTCCCCCTTGATTTATGGTAAGGTGCTGCTTCTATTGAGAAACTTATTCAGAAATACACAGTCCACCAAGAAAGCTGGCTTGGCAGCGTGAACTATACATTTATCCACTATCCATTCATCCACCTCACTGGACAAATCTGTCCATCTTACAGAACAACTGACCTTGGGATGTAAACAATTGGGATGGCAGTCTCAGTAACTTCTAAGAAGAACCCCTAGATCATCATTTGTATTTCTTTGGCATCCACGAACTTGGACAAAGTTTATGGGCTGGCTTTTACAAGAAAGGCAAAACAGTGTGATGAGGGTTCAATCCACAACTCTTCTAATAACTAGCCATGCAATTGTGGGTAAGTCACTTAACTGTCCTAGTCCTAAGTACCCTCATATGGAATAGGGGGATGGTGATAATATTTAACCTAATTAATATTATAGGATTGCTCTTAAGATTCCTTTCTGAGACAGAAAGAATCTTGGAAACAATCCAGTTTAACGTTCTCATTAGGTAGGTAAAGAGAACTTTAAATGACTTAACCAATACCAACAATTTCACATGTGACGAAATTGAGAATTTGAACCAAGGCAGCTTGAGTCTAAATCCAGTACAATTTCTCTATACACATTGTTTACGAACTATGTTTAGCATATTTGTGATTTCATTGTTTTAATGAAGTCACCTCTACCAATGAAGAAGAAGCTTTTCTGTAACCTAGCCAGTCTTAGAGAGATGCTTAGGACACTGAAAGAAAATCATATGGCTTACCCAGAGTACATAGTCAGTATGTCTCTCATACAGAAATTGGAGACAGAGTTTCCTTATTCAGACTCCACTTTCTCCTCTAGTATCTGCCATACTATTTTCTGTGTTTTATAAATTATAAGCTCAAATAAACTTAAAGTAGTGTATAATCAATAAACGCTGACTTTTATACTATACTTCTAGCTATTTTCTAGCTTAAGCCAACTTCTGGTGGTCAATTTGACAATATAAGCAAGCATCCATTTTAATGGTGGGATGATTCATTGAGAAAAAATTAATTCCATTATACAATAAATCTTAGAAATTTTTTTTAATACTCTGGTTATAATTTGTTAATGTGATTGTGTTTTAAATTCACAATTTTTGACATATTTAAATCTTTGTTATGAAACTATGTATCATATTGTGTATTAAATATACTATGAATATTGGATATTAAATAGAACAATTGTTATACCCTAGGTTGGGGACTCTTAATCTGGGGTGTACATGGAAACCCAAGGAGAATATATATAGATATCAGAATCCATGGTCTTGGATTAGAAAAAAAATTACATTTTAATCTATTTCCATTTTATTTGGTCTGATGTGCTTTATGTTATTCATTTAAAAATATTATTCTAAGAAGCCCTCCCCCTTAGTCTTCACTGAAACACAAAAAAATAAACAATCAATGTTATAGGTTTTTAGTAGAATTTAAATCAGGAAAGTTCCCAGATAATTGAAACATACATCTCCATTACTTGGATAAATCTCTTAATTTCACATGTCATCTGTGCAAGGTCATCTTATAGTATTTCATCTCCATCTGTGAATTTCTGTGATTCCAAAATTTCCAATTCTCAATATATAAATTTATTTATTAGATTTATTACTTCCCCTTTACCCAGTGGAAACATACTTCCAGGCATGCTGTCAGAAAAAAAAAATGCCCAAACTTTTTTTTTTATATATACATGTTTTGCATTCTGATGAAGATAAACCTATGTTATAAGCTTAGTTGCACTTCTGAAAATGGTTTTGGTATAAACTTGAATAAAAACTAGAAGTTTCACCAATGTAACTATTTTTCCCCAATCTTTAATACTCCAAACTTTGTACTATCCTGCCTATGTAGATTTATTTTTTCTTCTAGAAAGAGTTAAAAGTATGGTACCTGGAAGGAGTTGGCAAGTAGTTGCAGCCCATGGAGTGGCAATGGTGAGGCCCAAGCTGGGAGAGTTAGTCTCAGTCTGGGTTAGGAGTCCCACTGTGGGGGTTCCTACTCTTCTCTAACCAGGCTGTCCCAAGAGCAACAGCTAGGATCCTGTCAGAACCAGGAGACAGCCCAGGGCAGGCTGCAGCGCCGACGGCCTTGCTGCTTACAGTACAGAGGATGATGATATGGAGACTAGCTCTCTGGAATATGAATCCAGGTCCCACTGTCTCCTCCAGGCTTCTTATTCCCTCTACCCCTCAGGACCTCCCCCTAGGACTGTAACCCGTGTAGAGCCTGGGAACTTTGACCCAGACAATGTAACACTTCAAAGACCTTTGTAGGGAAGGACTTAAGAAGTTGGGGCTAGGAACATTTTGTTTCTGTTGTTTAATGCATTTTGAAAACTGTGTTCAGTTGGTTTCTTTTATAACCCTATGTATTTTATAATAATAGCATTTATATAGCACCTAGAAGTTTGTGAAGTGATTTGCATGTTTTTTTCTCATTTAATCCTCACAACAACCCTGAGAGGTAGATGCTGTTGTTATGTTTTTTTTTTTTAATTTTGGGAAAATGAGACTGAATGATTATAATAACAATAACAACAACAAAACAATAATAATAACTGTCATTTCTATTGCACCTACTATGGGCCAGGCACTGTACTTAGTGCTGTACATCTCGTTTGATCCTCAACTGTGGGAGGTAGGTGCTATTATTCCTACTTTACAAATGAGGAAATAGGCTCAATAAAAGTAATATAAAAAACATGTTGTGTCTACTATTTGTTTAGCACTGTGCTTAACACCATACAAATGTCTCCTTTGATTCTCACAACAACCCTTTCAAGGGAGGTGTGGTTATTACTCCATTTTACAGATGAGGAAACTGAAGCAGACAATGGATTGCTCAAGGTCACAGGGGTGGTATTTGAGCCTGGATTTAAAAAAGTCTTCATGATTACAATTATTCTGAAAAAGGATTCACAAGCTTCACCAGATGCCATTTACAAGGGATCCATGACATACATAAAATGTTTAAAATCCTCTGTTATTGGAGATACTAATTTGTATACCTCTTAAAGTGAGTATAAAAGACCCTGACAGCTCTGCCACTCTTAGGTTATAAAGCCCTGATCTGTTCTTATGTATCGTTTCTAGGCTTGTCATTATTTTTTTTAATGCCTAGTGGTAGGTCAAACATTATGTGGAGACATTAAAGAAACCTTAGCTAAAAAAATTTGTAGTCAAATAGGGGATACAAAAGGCATATGTATCAGAGGTCAGGACAAGTACCAAGACAAATACAGATGCAATTTGAAACTATGGCTGAAGAGGAGGGCCTCAAACAAAGATTTGAGTAGGGATACTGCTAAGCCCTGCTTAAGAAAGTATGGTGTTGCATCCAAGTTTTCCAAGTGGTTATCAACTTAATACTCTTTCCTACTACCTTTGTTCTTTAAAGAAGGAAAGATTTATCGGCTCTTCACAGTCAGATTAAAAAATTTAGGTACCTTGCTGGGGAAAATGTTCTTCTGAGGGGAAAAGAGTGAGTGAGGAGATATAAATGAAATAATCTCAGCTCTTCAGGAACCTCAGGAGGAACTTCAGGACTTCAGCCACACCAAGTAGAAATAATGTGTTATCTTTTGCCATATGAAAACAAGAATGGTACCATGAAAACCCTACTTATGGGATTTGCAGACAGTTCTTTCTACATTCAGTCTAATCCACATGAAGTAAGAGAGGTGTTCCTTGTGCCTTTAGAGTATTTCCTGAATGCATGTTCACACCATGTCTTTCACTAGACTGTTTTTGGTTATTGTTGTCACATTCATTGCTTTGGCTACCTGGATTTCCCCAATCAATCAACCTATAGAATCTGGGGTTTGACAGTAAGATTTGCACTGCTGACTGCACTCATTATTTTGCAAAAGCAACCTTCCTCTGATGTTGAATATTACCCCAATGATCTCATTTCATCCTCTGAGAAATACTTTGTGAAGATACACAGAACCTTCAAGAGCAAGTTATGATCCAGACATGGATATACCCAGGTGCTTATTCTTGTACCAGACTGACTCTCAGACAAAAGCTTCTCCTCCTGGCACTATATTTGATGTTTGGGTTAAATTATAGTATAGGCTTCTTGAAAGCTTAAATTGACAACTTTACGGATTAAGTTTTTCATCTTTGTATCCCCAATGCCAAGCTCCGTGTCATTCAAATAGATGCTTAATAAATGTTTACTGAACTGAAAAATGTAAAGAAAAAGGGAAATTGGTGACTGAATTTAAAAATTGGTCATCTTACTATGCTTTGATGTTGAAGGTTCCTTGTTAAACTATAAGGGAATCAATAAGACCTCCAGTAACTTTCAGGTAACTCTGAAGGATTATATTCAGAGAATTAGGGTATATTGTGGCAATATATTTTCCCAGTCTGAGCTTAATTTTTAAGTTATCAATTGCACTTACTATTTTAAAAAAATAATTAATTTTTAGTTTTCAACATTCACTTTTACGAGATTTTGAGTTCTAAATTTTTTTCTTTTCCTCCCTTTGCCCCTCCCCAAGACAGCAAGCAATCTGACATAGACAATTCTTGTACAATATATTAAACATATTGCCACATAAGTCATGCAGTGAAACTAGAATCAGAAAAAAAGGGAAAAATAAAACCATGAGAAAGAAAAAAAAAGAAAATAGTATGCTTCAATCAACCTTCAGATTCCATAATTCTTTCTCTGGATGTTGATAGCATTTTCCATTCTGAGTCTTTTTAAATTGTCTTAGCTCGTTGCATTCCTGAGAAGAGCTAAGTCTATGAAACTTGATCATCCCACAGTGTTACTATTATTGTGTACAATGTACTACTGAATCTGCGCGCTTGACTCAGCATCACTTCATGTAAGTCTTTCCAAGTTTTTTTTTTTTTTCTGAAATATGCCTGCTCATAACTTCTTATGGAAAAATAGTATTCCATTACATTCATATACCACAACTTGTTCAGTCATTCCAGGATTGAGGGGCATCCCCTCAATCTCCAATTCTTGGTCATCACAAAAAGAATTGCTGTAAATATTTTATTATATGAGAATCATTTTTCCTATTTTATGATCTTTCTGGGTATAACAGCAAGCACCCCACCATACCCAGGGCGCTGCCAACACAGGTTCTTAGTTCTGCTTTTCTAAAGGAAAATATGCTCAATCAAAAACATTCCAGAAAAGCAAGCTTCCTGTTACATGCTCCAGGTGCACTTAAGTCTATCAAATGGCCTAGGGGCAGGGAAGGTCTTAAATTCCCATTCCCATAATATTTGGCCCCAAAATCTTTCATGCCCATAGCATAGGCAATTTACATTTCAATTAGCATGAACATCTCTTAAGGAATAACATAATCCTCACAAAATAGAGACATCACATTTGCAAGATACATAACATGACAAGTCATTACAAAAGTGGCCACAGGGCCTAAAACAAACACAAAATACCTTGCAGGTGCATCTCTTCAATTGAAAATAAAAATGCCCAAAAACAGTTCTCTTGGGGGGGAGGAGTTGTCCTTTCCCCCATACTGCTTTGGGGTCCATGGCACTTCATCCCACCCATCATAGACACAGGTCCATCTTCCCCCAGGTCGCAAATTGTGGGATGCAGCAAGAAAACATATTCAGTGATCCTGCCTTGTTGCACAGTGCTTATATTGTCCAGTGGCTGAATTCTGAACTCCTGGGTTCCTTCTCCTCACCCAGGAGGCAGCCACTCCTGGCTTCTGCCCCAGTCCAGATCCAGGCAGCTCACCATTCCTGCTCTCATCTCAGTAAAGTCAACATGCAAGCCGTTCTCTCCTGTCCCATGGCTCCACAAAGTCACAGCTACCACAACTGGGAACAAATTATTATCCCAGACCTCATACTTTTCTTTTAGTCTGTAGATCCTGTTCATAATGCCACTTGTAACAGCAAGCACCCCACCATACCCAGGGTGACTGCCAACATAGATTCTTAGATCTGTTTTCTAAAGGAAAGCAACTCCAAATGGGTTAACAATCTTGCTTTAATCAAACATATGTCATTCGCCTAGTTCAAGGGAAAAAGGTCAGCACCCTGAACTTCAGAGAATACAAACAAGTTACAAGAAGAAGTTGCAAGAAGACAGAGAAACATTTCAAGCAGACATGCCTCAAACTGTCAGATGATTACATCCATACCTAGTCACAGTTACCAGAGAGGGAAGCACCAACATCTAGGTTTTCAAAGCTGGGGGGCTCTCAATGGATGCCCAGAGGCTTATCTGGTCAAATTACACAACCCTTCTCAAAGGAAGCCCCAAAACAAAGCCTCACATCAGGGTTTATATAGCCTTTTCCTGGCTCAGAGAATGTAAAAACCCTCTCCACCCACTGCCCAATCAAAAAGCATTCCTGAAAAATCAAGCCTCCTACCATGGGCTCCAGGTGAACTTAAGCTCATCAAAGGACCTAGGGGAAAGGAAGATCTTAAATTTCCATTCCCATAACACTGGGGTAGAGATCTCTTTGATCTTACTGAATCAAAGGAAATGCACAGTATTATAGCCCCCTGGGCATAATTCCAATTACTATGCAAAATGGTTGGATCAGTTCACAACTCAACCAACAATGCATTAGTGTTCCAATCTTCCCACAGTTTCTCCAATATTTACTATTATCCTCTTTTGTCAAGATAGCCAATTTGATCAGTGTGATGTGGTACCTCAGAGTTGCCTTAATTTACATTTCTGTAATCAATAGTGCTTTAGAACATTTTTTCATATCATGATAGACACTTTAATTTCTTCATCTGAAAACTACCTGTTCATATTCTTTGACATTTTATCAATTGGGGAATGATTTGTAGTCTTACAAATTTGACTTAATGCTCTCTAAATTTTAGAAATGGGTCCTTTATCAGAGATGGTGACTAAAAATTATTTCCCAGCTTTCTCTTTCCCTTTTAGTCTTGGTTGCATTGGCTTTCTTTGGGCAAAAACATTTTTATTTTAATTTACTGTAATCAAAACTCTTAATTTTGCATTTCATAATTTCCTCTATCTCTTATTTGATCATAAATTTTTCCTTTCTCCATAGATCTTACAGGTAAACTATTCTTTGCTCTCCCAGTTCCTTATACTATCAGCCTTTATATCTAAATCATGTAATTATTTTGACTTTATCTTGGTATATGTTGGTTGCTTATATTGGTCTAGGTTCTGTGATACTATTTTCAAATTTTCCCAGCAATTCTTTTTTTCAAATAATAAGTTCTTATCCCAGAAGGTAGAGTCCTTGGGTTTATCAGAGAGAAGATTACTGTAGTCATTGACTACTCTATCTTGTGAACCTAACCCATTCCACTGATCTACCACTCTATTTCTTAGCCAATATCAAGTACTTTTGATAATTGTTGCTTTGTGATACAGTTTAAATCTCTTATGGCTAGGCCACCTTCCTTAAATTTCTTTCCATTAATTACTTTGATATTCTGGAACTTTTCTACTTCGAAATGAATTTTGTTATTTTTTTCTAGCTCTATAAAATAATTTTTGATAGTTTGATAGGTATGCCATTGTAAAAGTAAATCAATTTAGGTAGAATTATCATGTTTCTTACATAGCTCAGCCTCCCCATGGGCAACAGATATTTTTCCAAATATTCACATCTGATTTTATTTGTGTGAAAGTGTTTTGTTATTTTCTTCATATCATTCCTACAATTTTCTTGGCAGGCAGACTCCACAATTTTTATATTATTTACATTATTTTAAATGGCAGTTCTCTTTCTTTCTCTTGCTGCTGGACTTTGATTTTAATATATAGAAATGTGAATGATTTATAAGTATGCTTCTTGTGAGTATTATGTTTGGAGATCATTTATTCTATTCATATCTGTTCTTTTCATCAGGAATGATTGGAAATTACCTATTTCATTGAATGTTTATCTTTTTCCCTAAACGATTATGCTCAATTTTCCTGAATAGTTAATTCATTGTAATCCAAGCTCCTTTGCCTTCTGGAATACCATATTCCAAGATCCTTTCATGTATAAGATGCTAAATCCTGTAATCCTAAAATCTTATATCATGCAACTTTGCTAAAGTTGATAACTGTATTTAGTAGTTTTTTTATTTTATTTTTTTAGAATGCTCTAAGTAAATTGCCATATAACCAGCAAAGAATAATATATTTGTTTCATTATTGTCTATTCTCATTCCTTCAATTTCCTTTTTCTCTAATTGTTAATGCTAGCATTTCTAGTATAATATTAAATAATAATGGTATTAATGGGAATCATTTCTTTAACCATGATCTTATTGAAAAAAAGGCACTAGCTTATCTGCATTACATGGACTGCTTGCTGATTATTTTAGATAGATATTATATATCATTTTAAGGAAAACTCCAGTTATTCCAATGCTCTCTAGTGGTTTTAATAGGAATGGGTGCTACATTTTATCAAAATCTTGTTCTACATCTACTAAGATAATCATATGATTTCTATTAATCTTTTCTATTGATGTGGTCAATTATGCTGAAAGTTTTCCTAGAATTGACTTAGTCCTGCATTCCCAATAGAAATCCCACCTGGTCATAGTGAATTATCAAGGTGACAAATTGCTGTAATCTATATTCTCATAAAAAATTACAATAATATTTATTAGGGAAATGTGTATATACCTTTCTTTCTGTTTGGCTTTTTCTGGTTTAGGTGTCAGCACCATGTTTGTCTTATAAAAAAAAATTAGGTAGGACTTTTTTTTTTTGCTTATTTTTTCAAACATTTCAGTATTGGAATTAATTGTTCTTTAAATATTTCATAAAATTCATTTGTAAATCTACCTGACCCTGGAGATTTTTTCTTAAGAAGTTCATTGATGACCAATTAAATGTGTTTTTTGAAATGGGGTTAAGTATTTTGTTCTTCTGTAAATCAGGGAAAATTTCTATTTATGTAAATATTCATCCATTTCACTAAATTATCTGATTTTGGGGGCATACAGTTGGGCAAAACAGCTTCTATTTTTTTTTCAATTCATCTTCATTGATGGTGAATTCACCCTTTTCATTTTTGATATTTGTAATTTGGTTTTCTTCTTTCTTTTATTTTTTAAATAAAATTAACCAAAAATTTATATTTTATTTTTTTTTATAAAACCAGCTCTTAGTTTTGGCCATTACTTCAATAGTTTTCTTATTTTGAATTTTATTAATCTTTTGATATTCAGAATTTCTAATTTGGTATTTAATTGCGGATTTTAATATAATTTCCTAGCATTTTACTGGTATGGCCAATTCATTAATATCCTCATTGCTTGTTTTATTCACGTAAGCATTTAGAGATACAAAATTTCCCCTAAGAACTGCTTTGGCTGTATTCCATAAGTTTGGTATGTTGTCTCATTATGGACATTCTCTTTGATGAAATTACTGACCGGTTTTACAATTTCTTGTTTGACCCACTCATTCTCTAGGATTATATCTTTTAGTTTTCAATTAATTTACATGGCCCTTTTTCACACGTAATTTTTATTATACCATGATCTGAAAAGGATTTGTTTAATATGTTTGCCTTTCTGTACTGAATTGTGAGGATTTCCTTCCTAATGCATGGTTAATTTTTTGTAGATGCCATATAACCCTCAGAAAAAAAGGTATATTTCTTTTCTGCCCCCATTCAATTTTCTCCTGAAGTCTACTATAGCTAATTTTTCTAAATTTCTATTCACCTTTTGAAATTTTTTCTTTTTTATTTTGTGATTAGATTTATATAGTTATGAGAGGGGGGGGTTGAGGTCCCACATTAGTGTTTTTTTGCTGTCTATTTCTTCCTGTAACTCACGTAACTTCTCTAAGAATTTTCATGCTGTAACACTTGGTACATATATGTTTAGTAATGATATTGCTTCATTGCTTATGGTACCTTTTAGAAATATGCAATTTCCTTTCATATATCTTTTAATTAGGCCGATTTTCTTTTATTTGACTTTCTCACAGGTTCAGTATTGCTACACCTGCCTTTTTTTTTTGCCTTTTGGGAGGCAATTGGCATTAAGTAACTTGCCCAAGGTTATGCAGCTAGTTTTTGTGTGGGTGTTAAGTGTCTGAGGCAGGAACCGAACTCTGGTCATCCTGACTCTGGGCCCATGCTTTACTCACTGCACCACCTACTTCCTCTACACCTGCCTTTATTATTACTTCATGTGAAGCATAATATATTCCACTTCAGCCTTTTACCTTTACTCTGTGTATATCTCTGTATTCCAGATGTATTTCTTGTAAATAAACTATTGAAGGATTTTGTTTTTTAATCTACTGTGCCAGGGTTGGGGAACTTGTGGCTTTGAAGTCATATGTCACAGTACCCTCCCCCCATCCTATTTTCACAATATTTATATTTTTCTCTCACCTTTCACCATGCCCCTCCTCACCAGTGATTTGTTTTTAACCACAGCCTCCTTCAATCTATCATCCCTTTTGTCAATGCACTCCCTTTTGTTTACCTTTACTCCTATTACTTCTGCCCTCCCTTCTATCTACCCTCTCCATTTTCTTTTCCCTTTCCTCTCCCCTTTCTCTATAGGGTTAGATAAATATCTATCCCCTACTGAGTATGAATGTTATTCCCTCTTTCAGGCATTTCAGAGGAGATTAATGTTCAAACACTGCACAATCTGCTCCCTTCTTTCCCTCTATTGTAATAGATCTTGTATGCCTCTTCAGGTAATGTAATTTAGCCTGTTTTGTGTCCCCTTTCCTCTTCTCCCAGTACAAGCCTTTTATAATTACTTATTTTTTTTATATCATCACATCAAGTTCAATTTATATCCACACTATCTATGTCTACCCCTTCTAAATGCCCTAATAAAGATTCAGTTCCCAGGAATCAAAAGTATCACCTTCTTGTGTGGGGATGTAAACAGTTCAAATCAACATTATTGAATAAGATGTTTATTTTTTTATTTTCTTTCCTGTTAACCAATCTATGCTTCTTGTGAGTCTTATGTTTGGAGATCATATATTCTATTCATATCTGTTCTTTTCATCAGAAATGATTGGAAATTCCCTATTTCATTGAATGTCTATCTTTTCTCCTGAAAGATTATGCTTAATTTTCCTGAATAGTTAATTCATTGTAATCCAAGCTCCTTTGCCTTCTGGAATACCATATTCCAAGCCCTCTGATCCTTTTATGTATAAGATGCTAAATCCTGTAATCCTAAATATTGACTTCTTGATCTTCGAATTGTTTCTTTCTGACTGCTTGCAGTATTTTCTCCTTGATTGGATAATTCTGGAATTTGTCTACAACATTCCTAAGAGTTTTCATTTTGGGATGTTTCAGGAGGTGACAAGTACATTCTTTCAATGACAATTTTATGCTCTGGTTCCAGGGAATACCAGGGCATTTTTCCTTCATAACTTCTTGTAAAATGTTGCCCAAGCTCTTTTTAAAATGATGACACAGGTAGTTCAATAATTCTTAAATTATCTCTGCTGGACCTATTTTCCAGGTCAGTTATCTTTCAGATGAAGTATTTTCCATTATTTTCATTCTTTTTCATTTTGTTTGAATGATTGTTGGTGTCTTGTACAGTCACTAGCTTGCACATGCCTATTTCTAATTTTTAAGGAATCACTATCTTCAGTTAGCTTTTGTATCCTCCTTTCAGTTTGACAAACTTTTCTTAGTTTTTATTCCTGAATTTTTATTTTTAAATTTATTTTTAATTTTCAACATTCAGTTCCACAAGATTTTGAGTTACAAATTTTCTCCCTGTCTCTCCCCTACCTCCCACTCCAAGATAGTGAGCCTACTGAATACACCTTCCCCCAATCTGATCTCTCTTATATCCTCCCCAACCACTCCCCCCAACTTTCTAGTAGGGCAAGATGGAATTCTATACCCCAGTGCTTAAATATCTTATTTCCCAGGTGTGTGTAAAAAACAATTTCTTTTATCATTTGTTATTAAAATTTTTATTTCCAGATTCTTTCCCTTCTTCCCTCCTTACCCAACCTCAGTGGGAAGACAAGGAATTCAATATAGGCTATACATATGTAGTTAGTAGTTATATTCTGAAAGACTAATTATATTTCCCTCCATCCTATTCCAGCCCCACACTAATTCTATTTTCTACTTTGACCCTGTCCCTTTTCAAAATAATTTGTTTCTAACAAACCTCTCCCATAATCTGTCCTCCCTTCTATCATCCCCTGTCTTCTCCTCTTCCCCACCTACTTTCCTGTAGAATAAGATACCCAAATGAGTGTGTATGTTATTCCCTCCTTAAGATAAGTTCAATAAGAGTAAAGCTGACCCCATTCCTTTTTTTTTTAAAGCAATTGGGGTTAAGTAACTTGCTCAAGGTTACACAGCCAGTTATTATTTCTGGGTGTGGTGCTGAGTATCTGAGCCCGGATTTGATCCAGGTCATCCCGACACTGGAGCCGGTGCTCTTACTCGCTGAGCCACCTGGCCGCCCAACCCCATTCCTTTTTACAATCCTTTTCTCCCCTCCATTGAAACAGTTTACTCATGCCTCTTTTATATGAGAAAATTTACCCTACTTTATCTCTCCCTTTCTCCTTCTCACAAAATATTCCTCTCTCACATCTTTTATTTTTTAGATATCATCACTTCATATTCAACTCATTGTGTAGCCTCTATGTATATCTGTACATACATATACAAAAATTCACATAAATATTTTACACACATAAACCCTCCTATACATACATATGTGTGTATGCAAACATACATATATCCCCTTCAACTATGCTCATACTTAGAAAAGTCACATAAATTACAATTACCACTTTTAAATGTAGGATTGAAAATAGTTCAAATTTAATAAGTTCCTTATGATTACTTTTTACTGTTTGCTTTCTCATGCTTCTCTTTCTTCTTGTATCTGAATGTCACATTTTCTGTTCAGCTCTGGTTTTTTCATCAACAATGTCTGAAAATTCTCTATTTCATTGAATAGTCATATTTTCCCTTAAAGAATTATATTCAGTTTTGCTGGGTAGGTGATTCTTGGTTTTATTCCTAGCTCCTTTGATCTCTGGAATATCATAGTCCAAGATCTTTGATCTCTTAATGTAGAAGCTGCTAGATATTATGTTATCCCTGATGTATTTCCAAAATACTCAAATCGTTTCTTCCTGACTGCTTGCAGTATTTTCTTGTTGACCTGGGAACTCTGGAATTTGGCTGTAATATTACTGGGAGTTTTCTTTTTGGGATCTTTTTTCAAGAGGTGATTGGTGAATTCTTTCCATTCCTCTTTTGTTATCTGGTCCTAGAATATCTGTGAAATTGTTCTTGAGAATTTCTTGAAGGGTGATTTCTAGCCTCTTTTTTTTTATCATGGCTTTCAGGTAGTCCAATAATTTTCAAACTATCTCTCCTGGATCTATTTTCCGGGTCAGTGGTTTTTCCAATGAGATATTCAACATTGACTTCTATATTTTTTTTCATTTATTTGGATTTGTTTTATAATACCTTGTTTCCTCATAAAGTAATTAGCTTCCATTTGCTCCAATCTAATTTTGAAGGAATTATTTTCTTCAGTGAGTTTTTGAAATTCCTTTTCGATCTGGCCAAATTCACTTTATAAGCCATTTTTTTCCTCATTGAGTTTTTGGGCCCCTTTTGCCATTTGAGTTAGTCTACTTTTTAAGGTGTAATTTTCTTCATTATTTTGGGGGGGTCTCCTTTAGTACGCTGTGGAGTAGCTTTTCTTTTTCTTTTGTTCTTTTTTTCATTTTTCAAATGCTTTAACTTCTGATTTACATCATTCATTTCTGCCAGATTTTGAATTACAAATTTTCTCCCAATTTTTCCCCTACCCACTGCCCCAAAAGAGCGGTCACACAGGATATCCACTCCTCCAATCTGCTCTCTCTCATGTCTTCTCCCATACGCTCTTTGAATTTTCCAGTAGTGCATGGTGGATCTCTATGCCCCAGTGGCTGTATATCTTATTTCCCAATTACATGTAAAATACCATAAATAAGAGTATATATAATATAATATATATATGTGTGTGTGTGTGTGTGTGTGTGTGTGTGTGTGTGTTTGTGTGTGTGTTAAATATTTGAATTAAAAACTTTGAATTCCAGATCCATTCCCTTCCTACCTTGTCAAGCACCCTTATTGTAAAGAAACACAGTTCAGCATAGGTTGTAAATATGCAGTTAATGCAATATATTAACGTAGTAGATATATTGTAAAAGGCTGACTATATTTCCCTCCCTCCTATCCCATCTCCCACTTTTGCTATTCTCTACTTTGAATTTGTCCCTTTTCAAAAGTGGGGGCTTCCAACTTCCCTCCCCCTCCAGTTTTCCTTCCCTTCCATCATCCCCCATCTCATCCCCTTCTCCCCCACTCCCCTAACCAAATTAAAGGAGAATAAGATTAACCAATTCCATTTTCCCTTCCTATTCTTCCCCTCCACTGTAACCATTTTCCCTTGCCTCTTCTATATGAGATAGTTTATCCCATTATGTCTCTCCCCATCTCCTCTCATTACTGTCCTGTCTCCTCTTAATTGCACCATTTAAGTATCATCCCTTCCAATTAAATTGGTCCTGTGACTTCTATCTATATATTCCTGTAAACATGTATACACACATTCACATATTTATTCATATGCTTGTATACCATCTGATATATATATATTCCCTTCAACTATTTTCATAATGAGAAAAGTTTCATCAATTACAATTATAATTTTTCCATGTAGGAATGTTAATAATTCAACTTTGATGAGTTACTTATGATTTCTTTTCCTTGTTTACCTTCTCATGCTTCTTGTGTATGAATGTCCAATTTTCTATTCAACTCTGGTTTTTTCTTCAAGAATGCTTGAAATCCTCTTTTCTACTGCATGACCATATTTTCCCCTGAAACATGATGCTCAGTTTTGCTGGGTATGAGATTCTTGGTTTTAAACCCAGCTCCTTTGACATCCAGAATATCATATTACAAGCCCTTCTATCTCTCAGTGTAGAACCTGCCAGAGCCTGAGTTATCCTGATTGTGTTTCATCAATATTCAAGTTGTTTCTTCCTAGCTGCTTAAAATATTCTATCCTTGGTCTGGGAATTTTGGAACCTGACCATAATATTCCTAAAAGTTTTCTGTTTGGGTTTATCAAGTTCAGAGAGGGGGAGATTGAGGTCTCCCACTAGTATAGCTTTGCTATCTATTTATTCCTCTAATTCCTTGACCGTCTCCTCTAGGAATTTGGATGCTACACCACTTGGTGCATATATGTTAAGTAATGATATTGCTTCATTCTCGATGGTGCCTTTTAACAGGATATAGTTTCCTTCCTTCTCTCTTTTTATTAGGTCAATTTTTGCTTTTGCTTTATCTGAGATAAGGATTGCTACCCCTGCTTTTTTTTTTTTTACGTTAGCTGAGGCATGATATATTTTACTCCAACCTTTTACCTTTACCTTGTGTGTATCCCTCTTTTGTTTCTTGTAAACAGCATATTGTAGGATTATGAATTCTAATACATTCTGCTATCCATCTCCGTTTTATGTGGGAATTCATTCCATTCACATTTACAGTTATGGTTGTTATCTGTTTCTTTCCCTCCATCCTATTCCCAGCCCTGTTAGTGTTCATACATTTTCCCCCTTCTCCCTTCCACCCTTAATAGTTTTCCTTTTGACCATTGCCTCCCTCAGTATTCCCTCATCAGCCCCCGTACCTTTTCCTCCCCTTTCCTCTTACTACTTCCCTCCCTACAAACCACTCCCACCCCCCTTTCGTAACCCTTTCCCCCTCCTACTGCCTGTAGGATATTTTTATACTTAATGAAGTATGTTATTTCTTCTTCACATCAAGAGTGACAGGAACAAATCTTGTGCAAAGGTCCTCTCATTCCCCTCTTTCCCTCTAAAATGATATTTTTTGCGTTTCTTCTCCACAGAGTCCTATGCTTAACTGGTTGTTATTTCCTCATTGTACCAGAACCAATGAGGGAAAATCTCATATGATTCCCAACTCCCTCCCTTTTTTTCCTTTGCTATACAGTTTTTATGCCTCTATGTGTGACACAATTTATCCTTTTCCACTTCATCCATTCCCTTTCTGCCATTGCAGTCCTTTTGTAGCCCTTAATAAGATTTTTTTAAATCGTCATTTTTTGTATTTTATGTTCATACCCTCAACTTGTCTATTACCAGTTTGCTTTTATCAAATAGCAGGGTGTGTGTGTGTGTGTTCCCCTTGTTTACCTTTCTAAGTCACTGTTGCATCTTGTAATTGGAGGTTGGATTTTCCATTGAGTTCTGGCTTTTTTATCAAGAAGGTCTGGAACTCTGTTATATCATTGAATGACCATCTCTTTGCCTGGAAGAATATGCTCAGTCTCGCTGGGTATGTGATCCTTGGTTGTAACCCGAGCTCTTTTGCCTTCCGGAAAATTGTATTCCACTGCCTCCGATCTTTCAGTGTAGAGGCTGCCAAATCCTGTGCAATCCTCACTGTGGACCCTAAACATTTGAATTGTTTCTTTCTGGCTGCTTGAAGTATTTTCTCTTTTATCTGGTAGTTCTGGAGTTTGGCCACAACATTTTGAGGACTTTTCAGTTTGGGAACTCTTTAAGCAGGTGTCCGGTGGATTCTCTCGATTTCTATTTTACCCTCAGGTTATGGTATCTCAGGGCAGTTTTCCTTAAGGAGCTGTTGGAGAATGTTGTCCAGGCTCATTTTTTTCATCACAGTTTTCTGGTAGGCCTATGATTCTCAGATTATCTCTCCTGGATCTGTTTTCCAGGTCAGTAATTTTTTCTTTAAGGTATTTTACCTCTTTTTCTAATTTTTAATTTTTGTTGTTTTGTTTGACTAATTCTTGGTTCCTCATAGAGTTATTTCTTTCCATTTGGTTAATTCTAGTTTTTAGCAAATCATTTTCCTAGGTTAATTTTTGGAGCTCCTTTTCCATATCGTACACTTTTCTTTTTAGAGAGATGTTTTCCTCAATACAATATTTTTCTAATTCTGCTATTTTGGTTTTGAGAAAATTATTCATTTTGCATTCTATCTCTCTCATTTTGGTTTCAAAGTTCCTGTTGATGCCTTCTGTGCTTGGGACCCATTCCCTGTTGAAGTTTCAGCTTTGGTTGTAGAGTCCACATTGCCTCCCTCCTCAAAATAAACAAGAAAGAAGTTAAGGAGGTGAACAGGATTTTGGAGAGGATAGGTATGATAGATCTTTGGAGAAAACTAAATGGGGATGAAAAGGAATATACTTTCTTCTCAGCAGTTCATGGCACATACTCAAAAATTTACCATGTCCTAGGGCATAAAAACCTCACAATTCTATGTAGTGAGGCAGAAATATTAAATGCATCCTTCTCAGATCATGATGCAATAAAAATTATATTCAATAAAGGGCCAGGGAAAGACAGACTAAAAACTAAATGGAAATTAAACAATTTAATCCTAAAGAATGAGTGGGTCAAACAAGAAATTATAGAAACAATCAGCAATTTCATAAAAGAGAATAATAATAATGAGACAACATACCAAAATTTGTGGGATACATTAAAGGCAGTTCTTAGGGGAAGTTTTATATCCTTGTGTGCATACATGATCAAATTAGAGAAAAGGGAGCTCAACGAATTGGGCATGCAATTAAAAAAACCTAGAAAAAAAACAAATTCAAAATCCCCTATAAAATACTAAATTAGAAATATTGAAAACCAAAGGAGAGATTAATAAAATTGAAATTAAGAATACTATTGAATTAATACATAAAACCAAGAGATGGTTTTATGAAAAACCAACAAATTGATAGATCTTTACTCAATATGATAAAAAAGAAAGAAGAAAACCAAATTATGAGTATCAAAAATGAAAAGGGTGAATCTACCTCCAATGAAGAGGAAATCAAAACAATAATTAGGAATTATTTTTCCCAGTTGTATGCACATAAATTTGACAATCTTAGGGAAATGGATGAATATTTACAAACATACAAGTTGCCCAGATTAACTGAAGAGGAAGTAAATTACTTAAATAATCCCATCTCAGAAAAAGAAATTGAACAAGCTGCCAGTCAACTCCCTAGGAAACAAATCTGCAGGGCCAAATGGATTCACTAGTGAATTCTATCAAACATTTAAAGAACAACTGATTCCAAAACTCTACAAACTATTTGGGAAAATTAGTGAAGAAGGAGCCCTATCAAATTCTTTTTCTGACACAAATATGGTAGTGATACCTAAATCAGGAAGAGATAAAACAGAGAAAGAAAATTATAGACCAATCTCCCTCATGAATATAGATGCAAAAATGCTAAATAAAATACTGGCAAAAAGACTACAGCAACTTATCTCAAGAATAATACACTTTGATTTGGTAGGATTTATTCCAGGAATGCAAGGATGGTTTAATATTAGGAAAACCATCAGTATAATTGATCATATCAACAATAAAACTAGAAGAAACCACATGATCTTCTCAATAGATGCAGAAAAGGTTTTTGACAAAATACAACATCTATTCCTATTAAAAACATTAGAAAGTATAGGAATAGATGGAGCCTTCCTTAAAATAATAGGTAGCATCTATTTAAAACCATCAGCAAGTATTATATGTAATGGGGAGAAGCTAGAAGCATTTCCCATAAGATCAGGGATGAAACAAGTGTG
This sequence comes from Petaurus breviceps papuanus, assembly GCF_028583685.1. Lineage (NCBI taxonomy): Eukaryota > Metazoa > Chordata > Mammalia > Diprotodontia > Petauridae > Petaurus > Petaurus breviceps. Next base: position 4,626,225 of record NW_027186325.1, read on the forward strand.
TCCGCTATTACCCCTCTTATTCAATCTGGTACTAGAAATGTTAGCAGTAGCAATTACAGAAGAAAAAGAAATCAAAGGAATAAAATTTGGCAAAGAAGAGACAAAGCTATCACTCTTTGCAGATGATATTATTATATACTTAGAGAATCCTAGAGAATCAAGTAAAAAACTACTTGAGCCAATAAATAAATTTGGCAAAATTGCAAGATATATAATAAACGCACATAAATCCTCGGCATTCCTATGTATTCCCAATGAAATTTAACAGCCAGAGATAGAAAGAGAAATCCCATTTAAAGTTACTGTAGTCATTATAAAATATTTGGGAATCTACCTGCCAAAACAAACTCAGGACCTATATGACCATAACTACAAAACGCTTTTCACACAAATAAACTTGGATCTAACCAATTGGAAAAATATCAGTTGCACATTGCTGGGTCGAGCTAATATAATAAAAATGACAATTTTACCTAAATTAAATTATATATTCAGTACCATACCTATTAATTTACCAAAAAACTACTTTATAGAGCTAGAAAAAATAGTAACAAAATTCATTTGGAAGAATACATGGTCCAGAATATCAAGGGAATAAATGAAAAAAAAAAATGCTAGGGAAGGTGGACTAGCTATGCCAGATTTCAATCTGTTTTTATAAAGCAGAAGTCCTCAAAACTACTTGGTACTGGCTGAGGAATAGAGGAGTAGATCAATGGAATAGATTAGGCACATGAGATTCCGAAGTCAATGACTATAGTAATCTATTTTTTTATAAACCCCCAGACCCTGGTTTTTGGTATAAGAACTCACTATTTGACAAAAACTGCTGGGAAAACAGGAATATAGCATGGCAGAAACTGGGCATAGACCATTATTTAACACCATATACCAAAATCAAGTCTAAATGGGTGCATGATCTAGGTATAAAGCTTGATATTGTAAGCAGTCTCCCAAAACAAGGAATAGTTTACCTATCAGACTTTTGCAGAGGGAAAGACTTTATGACTAAACAAGAATTAGAGAACATTATAAAATGTAAAATGGATAATTTTGACTACATGAAATTGAAAAGCTTCTGTACAAATAAAGCCAATATAACCAAGATTAAGAGGGAGGTGGGAAATTGGGAAAGAATCTTTACAACCTATGTCTCTGACAAAGGACTCATTTCTAAAATATACAGAGATTTGAGTCAAATCCATAAGAATACCAGTCATTCCCCAATTGATAAATGGTCAAAGGATATGAACAGGCAATTTTCAGAGAAAGAAATTAAAGATATCTATAAGCACATGAAGAAATACTCTAAATCACTATTGATTAGAGAAATACAAAGTTTTTGTGGTCTATCCTATGGATCTTACTGACATGGATTCATTGATTCAAGATTGTTTGAGTTTAAAACAACTGGCTTGTGAACAAATTTTTAATAACATAGATCATTTGTAAATCAGAGACTTCTGCACAGGGATTAATTTTATTGTGTGAGTTAAACTCTTTATTTTTAGACATGAGGGTGAAGGGCAATATATACATTAAAAAGAGATATGAACTTGCTGTGTGCTTTCACAGAGAAAGTTATTTTAGCCTAATCCCCTGCTAATGCTAGGGGTTGGCTCATGCTGACGTTGCTCATCTTAATAATGGACAATATGTTATAGGTCAAGACTGGACTGAGAATCTGTGTAACCATATGTCATTTCTGGGTAGTAGACTGCCATCAGTTGAAATTTTGTAATATAACAAACCCAAGAAAATTGGAAAATTTACACATTAGGTGGAGCTGTAATACACACATTTTTCTGTACAAGACATAACATTCCCACCTTGAGAAATAATTCAGTTCACTTAAGCTGATGTTATTTTAGTTATTGAAGTAAAGCAAAAGGAAATATAATATATACATGTGCATATATATGCATGCACATATGCATATCCTGCCATATATGTATAAAATCCTTCATCAGTAGATAGGAACAAGACATGACATTAGATGTCAAGATTAGCATTTTGTTACAGATCTTTTATGATCAGTTACCTTCACACTTAGTTATCTGATTTCCATTCATCACTCCCCAACTTCCCCAAAATTGGGATTGATTTGCTTTCTACTGTACAGTACCCACAAGATTTCATGGAATTTCCCCAGTGCATGGATGGATTTGAATCTGAAAACATTTATCAGATACATAAGAACTAAGAGGTTTCACATCGTACCATAGATACTTCTATTTGTTGGAATACATCAACTGTTATCCAATCATACTGGATGAACAACTATAGGCATAATATGCAACAGGACTCTTAACACACACACATACACACGCATACACACAGAAACACAAATTCAATAAAAGTACAACATAAACCTACTGCCAGCCTAAAAACCTCCTGCAATAAACATGAAAGTGTAATGGAAATGTTTACATCAATAATTTTTAAAAAATACAGGTTCACACAAATCTCATGTCTCTATTTTCCACATTCAAGGTTGTAAAACATGGCCTGAATTGAAAAGAGGAAGTAAGTTGAATATAAAAATAAGAGTACTTTTTGGAAATTATACATTGAAGAGAAAGGATTAACCTTTAAAAGTATGAATAAAATACAGACTTTAAGATTTTTATTCATCACTAATATTTCAGAATTTAATTTTTATCAGAATAGTCTCCTAGGAAAGTAGAAAGGTTTGCTGTGTGCTTAATAATTAGGGGAATTGGCTGCAATGGGGCCTTATAATTTCTTCATAAGAATTGATCTAAGAAATAGAAATCTAGAAAGGGGACCCAACAATGACCACTTCATATAGTATGAGAAAACTTCAATTGTTCTTTCCTATTCAAAGGTGTATCTAGTTTTCTTTCAATAAGTTAAGTGACATAAAATCACGTCAAGTAATAAAACTTGATTTATTGATTTCATGGGAGGGGGCTTTTCAAAGTCAGAAAACAGAATGAACTATTTACACAGAAAGGTATTGTTCTTCTAGTGAGGAACTGTTCCCAGGGTGATAATGATTTCTTAGCATTGTTAGAATGTGCTAATAGACTCTAGACTGAAGTAATAAAGTGAAGGATTGCTCTTGCACATGCAAAATTGAATTACATGAATTTTTCTCTCTCACCCTTCAAAATCTGGTGCTATATTCTCCATAAAACTCTTATTAAACCTCAGAGGTCTCTACTTTCTTCTGCTGTGAGTGGAATTTCATTCTCTTTTGTACTTTGTCTGGACCTTCATATTTGTACATATGCCCCTTATATCACAATAATTTGTATTTTCCTTCAATTAGATTTTAAGCTAATTTAAAATATATCCTATAGATTGTAGGCTACTTTAAAAGAGAGCCATACAGAGAGATATGGTGATATTGTGGATAGTGTACTGAATCAGGATAAGAAATTTATTTCTCAGAGTGGACATGGTACTCAAAAGACGTGAGTTAAAGTTCAGTTTTAGATACTTACTAGCTGTGTGACCCTGGAAAAATGACTTAAGATGTTTGCCTCAATTTGTCCGGGAATAAAATGGGATAATAAAAGCATCTACCTCCTAGGGCTGTTGTGATAATGAAATAAGCTGATATTTGTAAAGTGTTTTACAACCTTTAAAGGACTATGTAAATGCTAGTTATTATTATTATTATACTGCATTATGTACTTCCTAGTTATGTGACCATAAATAAAGCAATCAATCAATTCAATCAGGAAACATCTATTGTGCTTTTAAAAGCAAATGATGAATGGTACGGTGTCAGAAACACATGGAAAGACATTTATGAGTGGAAAGAAAATGAAATGAGCATAACTAGGAAAATAATCTATGCAGTAATAGCAATATTATAATGATACTTAGAAAGACTTAGCTAGTACTATCAATACGATGATCAACAATTCCAAAGGACTCATGATAAAAATTTCTATCTACCTTGAGGGAACTTGAGAGAAGTCTGAGAGCATATTGAAGAATATCCTTCCATGTTTTGCTTTTCTTGTCTTTCCTTCCTTCCTTCCTTCCTTCCTTCCTTCCTTCCTTCCTTCCTTC
>NW_027186325.1:4631106-4655207 GCF_028583685.1 Petaurus breviceps papuanus
TCCAGGTCTCTGTATATATTGATGGGACAGTAAGTCATAGACTTGGCGGGATGCTTTTTTTTTATAGCTCTTCTTAGTATATTACTTTATTAATTACCCATTTGGAAAAAACTGAGTGACTAACTAATGTCCATTGATGCATATTTCATTGAAAAAATGCACTTGTATGTACTTATGAGCATCAGATATTTATACATCTATATATACACATATATGTACATACATATATGTATGTATGTATGCATGTGAATCTATGTGTATGTATGCATATGTGTGTTTGTATATATTCCCCAGTTCCTCCGTTAACAGAAAGTATATATTCACATACATGTAAATAGATAATATCTTCTATCTATGTAACTATCAAGGTATATATGTTCCTTCCCTTTCAAATTATATTGTATCCTTCTGTGTATGTGTATACACACATATAGCTGGGGGATGGGATCAGGGAAAGTTTCATATATAAGATGCCATGTGAGCTTAGTTTTAAAGTAAATCAGGCATTCCAAGTGCCAGATGTGGACAGAGGCTCAGTTTCTTCATAAGCAAAATGGGGAAGAAAATAATACCAAAATCACCTATCTACAGGATTTTTGTGTGGATTTCATAAACCTCTATGCACAAACTATATAATTGAACCTTGTCACATATTACTAAGGAAAAAGAATGTGTAAGCTTTTAAATGCACACTATTTACACTTTTAATAATTAGCTGTTAATACCTAAAGCCTAGCATAAATTCCTTTTTACTGCTCTTCACACATGTGATTTCATGTACCTTTTTAATGGCTTCTAAAGTGAAGTCTCAGTGGCAATTCTGCAATGACTACCCCTTAGAATTCCTTTTTTCCTCAAGTCCATTCGCTCACATATAAAATGATGAGATTCTCCTTTCTCGCTTCCCGGTCATCTTGGCGGCAGGTCTCTGGCTGAGAGTCCTCCCACACTGCAGGCAGGAAGATGGTGGCTGCAAAGAAGACAAAAAAGTCGCTGGAGTCCATCAACTCGAGGCTCCAGCTGGTCATGAAAAGCAGCAAATACGTGCTAGGCTATAAATAGACCCTGAAAATGATCAGACAAGGCAAAGCCAAATTGGTCATCTTAGCCAACAACTGCCCAGCCTTGAGGAAATCAGAGATCAAATATTATGCTATGTTGGCCAAAACTGGCGTATATCACTACAGTGGCAATAACACTGAATTGGGTACAGCATGTGGGAATTACTACAGAGTATGTACACTGGCTATCATTGATCTAGGTGATTCTGATATCTTTAGAAGCATGCCAGAACAGACCAGTCAAAAGTAAACTGTATAAAAGTATACTTTAATAAACCAGGCCAAAACCTGTTTTTAAAAAACAAAAACAAAATAAATTCAATCCGATCATCTTTGAAGTCACTTTCACCATTAGCCCTTTGATCTTTTAAACTTCAAATAAAGTGTTTCATTTTATACAGAGTCCTTCCTTATCAACCCATATCTCTTTCTTCCCCCATGTATCTGATATTTATTTTGTATGTTTCTATATAGGTATGTGTCATCACCTATGAACACAATCTTCTTGAGGGCAAGGATTGTTTCATTTTTTTTATTTTTTGCTTTTTTGGAGAGGCAGTTGGGGTTGTCACATGGTCTAAAGGTCACATGGCTAATTTTTGTGTTAAGTGTCTGAGGCCTGATTTTAACTCAGGTCCTCCTGACTCCAGGGCCAGTGCTCTATTCACTTCGCCACCTAGCCACCCCTTTTTCATTTTTATTTTGAATTTCAGTAGGTAGCCCAGTACTTGCAACATAATAGGCACATAATGTATGTTTATTGATTAATGAATAGTATGTACTTACTGAAGAATTGTTCCCTGTGTAATGTTTGGAAGTGATGCAGACTTTCTATTTACTCACGACAAGATTGTCACTATTAAAGTAGTCCTGGAGTGCTACATTAATAAAATCAGCCTCATTGGGACACCTATGTTATACCTATCGGAGAAGGAAAAGGTCTGGGACTTTGGGGAAACTCTATATTATTTCTATCAGATTAGAAAAGAGTGCAGAATTCTAATTTCATAGAGAGCTCTCAGTAAAGAATTCTCTCTCAATTCAGATTAGCACATTTCCTGTAATTTACAGTCTTTTTTTTTTAAGCAATTGGGGTTAAGTAACTTGTTCAAGGTTACATGGCCAGTTATTTCTGGGTGTGGTGCTAAGTACCTGAGACCGGATTCGATCCCCCAGGTCATCCCAACACTGTGGCTGGTGCTCTTACTCGCTGTGCTACCTGGCTGCCGCAATTTACATTCTTAAAGTTGTCCAGAGCAGGACTGTCAAATGTATGGTACAATCGACTGAAACAGAACTCTCTAATGACAAGAATCAGTTTAAATGTAATTGGTAAAATATTTGACAAACTAAGTAAAAATGCAATAGAAATTAGATGATGTTAATATGTAGTTTTCAATGTCAATATATAGCCAGTAGGGATCCTTAGAACCCAGTTTCTATTTGAATTTGATTCCTCTAGCCAAGAAAATTTAAAGATTAAGTGATTTTTTTCAAGGTGACAAAGATAATATGTTTCAGAAATGGAACCAGAATCCAGAGGATGTGGTTAGAGTTGCCTCCATCCACTACACAACCCTGTCTGCTAGAACTTTCTTAAATATGAGTAAAATGTAAGTGGCTTCTCAGAAACCCTCAGCATTAAAAGCAATGTTCTTATACTTCACAGAATGCACACCTTAATTTTCTATATGGAGGAAATGAAAATATATCAATACTTACTACAGATTTGTAAAGGTCATAAAGAATGCTAACAGTGGGATCCAAAGTCAACCTCTGACTAGGCTCCATTTTTTTTCTGTTGTATCCTTTGTTGTATTCTACCTTTTCTTTTTCCTTTCCCTTCAAATTTGTGTTGGAATTTAAACAATATTTTTCCAGTCATGCTTATGTGGTTGCCCAGTTTGCACGTTATTTATAATTTGTCTCACTGGAATCATCAGGGGAATAATGAGCAGTGCTTATGACATTTAATTATTTTTAATGAATTTAATAAATTGCATCTTTATTTATTTGTTCATTTTTCTTAGACATGAAATGAAGAGTTTTGGTAATAATTATCCTATTTTTGTATTGACAGAAAACAAGCTTTTTAGAGGAATGTCAAGTAATCACACTATTATATCTCCACAAATGTGTAACACCTCTTCAAATACAAGATTTTGTCATTATATTGGTGATCTTACAAACAAAATGAAATAAAAAAAATCAGAGACACAGAAAACACTGTCACACATACATGCATAGAATACAATTGAAAAGATTCTTATCCCTGAGAATCACATGGGGACACGCTTCCTTGGTTATTTTCAGTCCCAGTGGAAAGAAATATAAATGTAGCCCTCTTGGCCTTAGAAACATTCAGTTTCTTGACAGAGCATTCTGCAAAGGTGGAATATCTGAACACCTCTGTCACTGCTACAGAATCCTGATAACACAATGCGTCACTAAATCCACTAACAAGACAAGCTATAGAAATTGATGCCCAAATACAACCAAATCCCCTGCATCTTTCTTTGGAGAAGAACTTGTTAGTCTTGTACATTTCACAGATCAATTGTTTGATTTTGGAGACCCCTTCAGACACTTAAAATATCACTGAAATGAACTAAAAACAAAATTTCCAAGTTTTCCCTTAATAGCTTTGGGATAGAAACCCCCAAGTCTATTGGGCAGATTATTGATTCAGGCTCCCGCTCCCTGTTCCCCCATATCATTAGTCTTTTAAAGAAGAGACCAAAATTAGGTTTGGTTTTGTTAATATGGCTACATAACTTAGGCAGTTTCTGCAGTGAATTGAAATGTGTCCTATTTCTCTGATATATTTCCTTCCTCCCCCCCCAACCCGAATCCTATTGCATCTTCTTTTAAGAACATTCTTGCTTTGCTTGCCAGCTTTTGAGGAGTGAAAGAATCAGCTCATAAGGCATGAAGGAGTAGGAAATTTCTTCCTAAAGTTGTCATGTTATCTTTCTGGCCACCTGGCCTACATTTTCACAAAACAGAGCAGCTCAGTTCATTATTTTAAAAGCTGAACACATCAGTACTTCAAGGTAATGTGGGGGCCTTTTTTATAGTTGCTTTTATTTATTTTTTGGGAGGGAACAGAGCTAGGCTTCAAAAGGAAATACTTCCTTGAAGACAAGAAATTACTATGACCTTGACTATGCATTTAATTATTAATGAACTATTTTCACTTCAGATGTCATTTTATATCAAAGCGGCAGGTCATGTTAACATAAAACCACATAGAGGAATGGTGACACATTTTATAGATGCTTACTCCTGGCAAAATATGACTATTGAGAGTTATTTGGGCTACTTCAAGGAAGATATAATGCATTAGACATTATAAACATCAACCTGGGATGAGGTTAAAAAAAAAAGAAAAGAGACTTTAGTTTTTAACAGTACTTTTCCCTTAGTAGGTTATTCAGCTATCAGATGAAGCCCTGATTTATGGATAATAGTTTCCATTTCCTCCCTATTTATTTTCTCCCCTTCCCCTACTCCTGAGAAATAGTGTTACTCATTATAACAAGATGCAGAAGCAGTCCAAAAGACATATTTTGCTTCCTGCTACTTTATAAAGGCAGAATGTAGGGACACAAAAGCATTCCAAATTCTCTAGATTTAGAACAGTAACATGACTCCTGGTTAATCAGTTTCTTTATTACATGACTTCTAGCTATTGAGCAGTTTGCTTATAAATTCTCTTGAGTTGGCCTTAAGGGAAAGCCCAAAATCTAGGTCCCCCCTTTAGTATAAATAGCTATATATCTGTTAACTATTATTATTGTTGTTGCTATTATTATTACTACCATATTAATAATTATTATTATTACCATATTAATAATAATAATTATTGTTATTACTTCGCTAGTTTAATTTGTCCCTCAGAATACAAAGGTGCATTAATTACCTAGGTAAAATGTTTTGACTATGTATTATCTCAGATAGGAAGAGAAGATGGGACTGGACTTTGGTACATCCAAGGGGAATAGAATGGTCATTTGTTTAGTATTTGCTATGTGCTGAGAACTGCACTGAGCAATTTAAAAGTGTTAATTCATTTAATCCTCAAAACAACCCTGGGATATAGATGATTATGATTCTTAACTTATAGTTAAAGAAACTGAGGCAGAAAGAAGTTAAGCAAATTGCCCAGGGTCACAGAGGTTGGAAGTATCTAAGCATCAATTTGAACTCAAATTTTCTTGATTATGGGACCAGCACTTGATCCATTTTACCACTTAGCTGCCTCAAAAAAAACTTAGGATTTATATAATACTTATTATGTGCCAAATGTTGTGTTATGCGTATTGTATACACATATTGTATCATCTGATCCTCATAACAACCCTGGGAGTTACATGCTATTTTCCCCCCATTTTACAGGTGAAAGAACTGAGATAAATAGAGATTAAGTGATTTGCATAGAATCAAATAACTAGTAAGTGTTTAGGATTGAATTTGAACTCAGGCATTCCTGATTCCAGTCCCAGAGTTCTTTCCATTGCAAAACGAGCTCCCTCATTTTGAACATAATTCCCACCTTATTTGACACCCAGAACTCTGGCTTTATTTTATCTGGCTATCTACCTGAAATACCTTATCTTCTTCCCTACTTTTCCTTCTTTCCTGCACTTATAACTTATTCTTCCTCATCAGACTTCCAAAAATGAAAAGTATGCCCCTAGTCTGTGTAGCAGCTGACCTACTCTGCTTTAGACTTCCCCATCCCCAACTCTTCCTGGAACTAGAGTAACATATAGACATAGTCATTATACCAAGATGAATATGAATTCTAAGTGCATGGCAAATTCAAGCAAAGATGGCATGCCTTCTATATTATAAACAATATATGAGTTTGTAAGAATTACTTATAATCAAAGCAAGAATGGAAAACTTCAAGGAGTGAATATACCCTCATTAGAGATCTCCAATGCAAAGGTTATAGCACCATTTTCTCAGGAAGGCTGTAGAGGGGACATATATTTAGGGATAGATTGGATATGATGACTTCTTTGTTCCCTTTCAACTGTGAGATTCTGTTACTCTTTAGGACTGTTGCATTGTTGTTTCAGTCCCAGTGCCTCCCAAGAATTGTGGGAAAATCTTTTCATTGACAGCACAATTGACAGAAACCAATTTCACAGCTTGCAAAAAGTAAGATACAATATACTAAAATAAGAAATCAAACATAAAATTAAACTAATGATAATTATTAGGAGTTAAATGAAACAGAAAAATTCATCAAAAACTCAAAGATAAAGACTTCCTGGCATCATTTATAGTCTTTATTTCAGAATTACCTGTTTCAGAAACTCTGTATTCAGGGAGCATAGTGCTTCTTACTCAATAGATTCTGTACATCTCTTTGTAATTGTTTAGACTGATCCAACTGTTTCTATAGATAATATCTGGGCCTGACAAAATCTTTTAGCCAACTAGGAGAATACACAATTTTCCTTGGACACATTTTGCAAAATGAGTTGTGAAATACCTCAAACTAAAGAAAAGACTAAATAATCACTCTTTAGATACATAAAAATTAGTTGAACTCTCCTGAGTGCTGAGTATCAACTCTGCCTTTCCAATGTAGCTAGCACCATACAGATAAAACTTCATATCCCATACAGAATTCTACCCAAGCAATCTTGCCATCTAACCTGCCAATATATGGTTTTCTACTCTTCTCTATTCTTTCTCTATTTTGGGTACATTTTTTCAATTAAATATTACTATAGGTCCTGAAAAAGGTATCTCAAACACATGTCTACAGCTCTACTCACCATTACTCTGCCTCCTGAGACAAAAATTCTTCTCCTGAATATCATTCCCTAATACAGATGTGTTATCTCTTTTTATTAGAATGTAAGGTTATTGAGAACTGAAGTTATCTCAATCTTGTATTTGTATTATAAAGACTTATCATAGACCTTGACTCAAAGGAAGAAGTTGATATATTTTTTTATTCATTTGTTTTCTTTCATTTATCCATTCATTCGAACTGCCACTTGCAACCTCTCTAGTCTTCATTCCACTGAAGACTCACTGTCTGCTAGGCTCAAATGCTAAGCATTAAATAATCAAATCAATAGTGTCTGTGTTACTGAAAAGGTCATTATGATCAAACACATTAAGACGACCTAAACCACAATTCACTTCCATGGTTGTTATTTACCTAGAACTATTCGATTCACCTGCTACATTTTAAGAGTTAAGGGGCTAACAATATCACTTTTTCTAGTTGTATCGCTCTCAATTTGGATGGAATTTGACACATAGAAGCCATAAATGATTTTTTTAATTCATTTATTTATTCCCTAAGTTTTCCCTGAGTCTGCTTCTGCAACTCAATTACACATATACATAAACATTTACATATGTAAATGCATGCTGATGGCCAGTTGCTATACATGAATAGTGAAGTGAATCTAAAACTAATTACAAAAATAAATTTAGGCTGGATTGCAACTGGTGAATTTCACAGAGATTTTGAACCTTCCTGACATGCTCACCCCCATGACAATTCATTATTTTAATACCAACATTTTTGGACATTCATGATCTCAAAATATTGATATCAAAATCCAGTTCCTTGAGTGGTAATGACTATGTTTGTATCCCCAGTTCTTGATAGTATATTTGACATGTAGTAGATATGTAATAAGTACCTGATTATTAATTAAGGAATAAATATTCAGTTAATCCAAAAGGGAAAACACCTTGTTGAGAAAAGTAGGTTGCATCATATCAGTTGCATGTGAGTCACAAAGGACATAGAGAAAGAAATGGTTAAATTATGTAGAGTGAAAAATAAGTTGATAGCCAACTGTTGCATTAGTAGCAGTTGAATATTTTTTAAAAAGAATTAGAAAAAAAGCCTCCAGTGTGTTGGGTATATCCTTAATGCATGTTTCAAAGAAAGATATGGAAAAGAATTGCACAGGATAACAATTGTGAATAAAGACACAAGAAGGCAGTAAAGCTAGAAGAGCATTAAGAGAATATTTGTTCCCAACAGTTTCTCTCCTATTGGTAGGCTGCCTGACAAAGGCAACAGAGTGTATTGAAAAAGCACTGTATTGATATATCCAGGGGATATGAGAAAATTCACATCACTTCCTTGTGTAATAGTAAAGGAATTTAAAGATTCCCCTATATTGGCTTGGTTTTAGGGTTGAGTGTTGAAACCCAGAGCTTGTGAATCCCACTTGTCTGATGGACTTCTTGACGTGAAAAGTGAGGGCTGAACTGGGAGAAGCTGGTGACATGGATTTATACAGGCACAAGCAGAGAGAAGAGAGGCAGAAGAACTTTTGGAAGCAGCATCATGGAGGCAGAGAGAGAGAGAGAGAGAGAGAGAGAGAGAGAGAGAGAGAGAGAGAGAGAGAGATTATTGCTGAGGGCAAGTTGGAGTTGTCCAGGACTTTTGAGAAGTGCCACCCAGAACTACCAAGCACTGAGGCGACATGGCTGTGATGCTGGTATTTTGTCTGTCTGTTTTGATGTTGTTTTGCCAGATTTGTCTGCTGGTGAAGGGTAGTTGCTACTGTTGCAGAGGTCCTGGAATTTTGCTATTGGTTCAGAAACCCTTGAAGGAAGATTTTCTTATTGTATGTTTACAGAAATCCTGGAAGAGGGTCTTGCTGATGTTTTCAGGGGTCCTGAGACTGTTCAGCAGGCAGAGATTGAATTGATGAAGACACTGGAAATGTATCTTGTGGCTTTGTTGAGCTTTGTCTCCCCAGGAACAGAGATTGCTGAGAACTTGCCTAGGGTCAAGATGAAGAAAAGACCTCTCTTTAGGTATTAAATGCTGTGATGATATCTTAACCTTGCTGTAGCTCAGGGTTGATGGCCTTTATGCTCTCTACCACCCCTTTTTATTTTTTAACTTTTTAAAAATTTTTTTAAAGCAATTGGTGTTAAGTAACTTGCTCAATGTTACACAGCCAGTTGCTTTTGGGTGTGGTTCTAAGTGTCTGAGCCCCATTCGATCCCCCGGCCATCCCGACACTGGGGCCAGTGTTCTTACTCACTGAGCCACCTGGCCGCCCCTACTACCCCTTTTTAGAAGGTGCTTGGAGTTAACTGATGATAATTGTAATTCAGTTGTGATCCATGTGTGGAAAACTTGACTTTTTGGCACTCTGTGTCTGAACAAATGAGTATATTTTGTTTATGATTGGAAACTAATCTTAATCTCCATTTGAGAAGAGAGACTTTGTGATTGACTAAATAAAGGTACTGCCCAGGATTGGAGTAGTAGTTGGAAATTATTGAATCATACTTGGTGACTGCTGTATTTTGATTTTTTTCTTTGTGTGAATGTTTTTCCTTAATTTGTCACTGAATAAAATGGAGAGTTACTATGTTGGTATTCTGAACCTTGGAAGTTGCCGTTGCTCGGCCTTATAGCTTGTTACATGCTAGCTGTGTGACCATGTACAAATCACTTTATTTCTTTGAATCTCAGTTTTTTCATCTATAAAATGGGAATAATAAAACCTTTTTAACTGCTTTACAGAGGTGTTATGAAGCTAACAGAGATAACATGTGTAAGGCACTTGTCAAAATATAAAGCACTATATAAATGCTACTACTGAGTATCTTATAAACTACTGGGAGCCCAAACTTTTTGGTTGACTTTACTTAGAGTCTTTCTTTCATTGACATAAATATGAATATTTTGGAAAAAAAAAGGAGAGCAATAAAGTCTCCAAAAACATAATTTGGCAAAACCTTATAGTTCTGAAAACCCTGGTTTCTACATGTGTTTGTACTACAATGTGTTTTAGCTATGCCCTAGATGTGTGTTAGGGGAGACTTATCCATTGAATGATAACATACACTGCTTGAAGTCATTCGCAAATACTACACCAAAAGGTTAGGAAATGTTGTCTTTGTGTCCCAATGTCAACAGCACCTCAATCTTTCAAATCTCCTTCTTAGTTCTTCTCTGCTCTCTCAGTTATGGTAGCAGCAGAGGCATAAGATGACCAGAATGGACAGTTTCTTATCTGTGCAAGATATAGAAGCATACTCACCATGTTCACAATAGATACATTTAAGTAACTTAGTAAAGATCCATAGTCCTAAGCAATTAAAAGATTCTGGACTTCTAGTTTCCAGGATTATCTCACCCATTTCATCAGAAAAAATTAGCTCAAACTAAATCAATCAGTATTCCTTCCTCTAAGATAAGAACTAGCAAATTATATATTTATTTATACATGTATATGTGTGCATAGATACACACATATGCATATACATACTCGCAAATATGTATGCATACATATATACATACGCATTTATGTAAACACATATATGGATATACATATATGTATATGCACACATATATACATGCACAATATATCCATACATATACATGCATGCATATATACCCATACAAATGTATGAATATTTGTATGCATGTGTGCATGCACATATGTATTACATAAGTTCATTGTTACATGTACGCATATGCGATGTACATGTGCACGTATATGCATGTGTGTATGCATGCATAACATAAATATATGCCATATATACAGATGCATGCATATATACAGATATACACAGATATTTACATATATACACATGTATGTGTGTATATAAGTGTGTGTGTATACTTGGTTATTCTCACTTGGAAACGTCATTGATGTACACTCAGGGGAAAAGCACAAAAGCACATTAAGGCAATTGACAGGGAATTACATAAACACTGGGGAAGTCAGGGTTTAGGATACCTGCCCCAACAGACTAGCTTGAATTACACAGAATTTAATCTTTTTTTCCCCTAATCTTTTTTTTTCCCCTGAATTGAATTGGATGGGTTTGTGTAAAGACACAGTCTATGACCTACATATTTCAAACTATTTCAGAATTTCATACCTGGGTAGAAAACCCATATTTAGAGAAAACACTGATAAAAATAAATGCCTTGAACCATTCCTCAGATTTGCCAGACTCATCCTCTATTGGAGTGCTATGAAGTGTGAAATTCAGAGACTGCAACATTGCTGAAAAAGACCTGTCCTCTCACCCAAAGATTTCTTTTCCAAGGTCTAACTGAGAACTAGAGAGAGAAGGGAAAAGTAGAAAATAAGAAAATAAAGGAGGAGGCAATTCTTGATTTAGGGATTCTTAGAGTCTATATCTGCATTCAATTTAATTTGCAAAAAAAAAGAGGATTTAGTTGAAGAAGCAAATAATATTAAAAACAGTTTATCTAGCAGAGCTAAGATTATGGAATAAGCAGTAAATCACTGAAACTCTCCCATATTCACCTCCAAACAACCTTAAAAGAGTGCCCCCAAACAAATCTTGGAACATTAGTCCCTGCAAAAGGATTGCGTGAAAACAATCTTTGAGCCCATGAAACTCAGATGATTGGAAGGAAAGATCTGACTTTCTCAGGTAAAAGGGGAGTGCAGTATAGTATGGGAAGTGGTCCAGCAAGCATCACCTGAGCAAGTCAATAGGGGATCCAGATATCCATGTTGCAGAGCAGGCAAAAGCCAGTAACAGGAGATCCCACATATCTCAACATAACCAAGGGAATGGGCAGACACCATCTGCCAGACTGCCATGTGCTTCTGCATAGTTCTGTGCAAGGTAGCTGTCAACCCTGAAGATGCCTAAGGAAATGGGCATCCAAACAGATAGCCACCAACTCTATGTACCACCAAATGCATTAGTTTGGCCATGGGCAAACAGGAAGCCTCCAGTGACCAGACCACCACATGCTTCAGTGTAGGCAGAGGGAAATGCAGCAACACAGCCAATGGCCACAGTATATATTAGACACCACTAGTAGGATCCTGGATCAGCCCCAGGTAAGCTGCCTGACACCTACGACTTGGAATAGCTCTGGCCACCCACACCCCTACACCCTCTTAGCAACTCACCAGTCATGAAGGACCCCCTTGGGCCTCAGGAAAACATCAGTGCAGTACCAGGTAAACAGCCAGGGCCTGCAGCCCCTGATACAAGAAGCTTGAGGCAATGCCCCTTATACCCTGGAAACAGAGATCACATTTAAAAGAAAGAGAAAAAAATAACAACAAAAATAGATGAGCAAAAACAAAGAATCTGACCATATAAAGCTATTTTGGTCACAGGGAAGATCAAGAAACAAACTTAGAGAGTAAAATAATGTCAACACACCTATAGGCACTGACCCCTTCCACCCCCCCCCCAAAAAAAAAAAGTAAGAAGTGATCTCAAGCCTAGAAAGAACTAATAGAAGAGTTTAAAAAAGAATTAACAAATAATTTGAAAGACAAAAGAAAAAAATTAAAAAGAAATGAGATGATGCAAAACAATTAGGGAAAAAAGTCAACAGCTTGGAAAAAGAAAACAACTCCTTTAAAAGGACAATTGGTCAAATAGAAAAGGACATTAAAAAAGTTAAAGAAAACACCTCCTTAAATGTTTCAGTTGGGCAAATGGAAGCTAAGAATTCTCAGAGACATAAAAAATTAATCAAATTTGAAAGAATGAAAAATGGGGAAAAAATGGAAAATACCTCATGGGAAAACAAATGACCTGGAAAATAGATCCAGGAGGGACAATGTCAGAATCACTGGACTATCCTGAAAGTCATATTCAAATGGAGGAACTGTACAGCATTTTTCAAGAAATTATCAAGGAAAACTACCATGATATCCTGGAACAAGAGGGCAAACTAGGCATTGAAAGAACCTACCTATCACTTCATGAAAGAGATCGCCAAACAGAAACTGGAATGTTAAATAAAAACTTCAGAACTGTCAGGTTAATGGGGGTAAAGGGGTACCATACTGTAAGTGGCCAGAAAGAAACAATTAAAGCATAATGGAATCACAATAAGAATTATACAGGACTTTACAGCAGCAACATTAAAAGAACAAATGTCATACAATATGATATTCTGGAAGGCAAAGGAGCAAGGACTACAATGAAGAAGTTGTTGTCTGTTGAAATTAAGCATAATACATCAAGGTAAAACATGGTCATTGAAAGAAATAGAAAGATTTCAAGCTTTCATATGGGGAAAAAGAAGAACTAAAACAAAAAACATGATTGCCAATATTGAAACCCAAGAGAAACATAAACACATAAAGAGGGAAAAGAAGACATAAGGTATTCAATATAGCTAAATTGTTTACATCCTTTCATGGGAAGATGATACTTGTAACTATTCAAAATTGTATCACTAATAATACAGTTAGAATTAATACACCTAGAGTATGTGGGTATAATATGAATTTGAGAGAAAGGACATAAAAAGAATTAAGGAATGACAAAGAGAAGAAAGAAGGGAGTAAAATTTGGGTAACATAGACACTCAATTGGGTATAGAAAACAATTTTACTTTACTGGAAAGTAGGAGGGGGAGAGGAAAAGAGATGGCATGAACAATGAGGATTAAAGGGAGGATAGATTGGGGGAAGAGGTAGTCAGAAGCAAAATACTTTTGAGGAGAGACATGCTGAAAGGAGAGAAACAATAAAATAAATGTGGGTGGCAGCATAGGATGGAGAGAAATAACATTAACAATATTAACTGTGAAAAAAAATAATTCAGGCAAGTTTCCCTGACAAAGGCCTCATTTCTCAAACATATAGAAAACAGTCAAATTTATATTAAAAGCAAAAAAAAAAGTCATTCTACAAACTGATAAATTATCAAAAGATATGAACAATTTTCAGATGAAGCAATCTGTACCCATATGAAAAAAAAATACTTTTCCTCACTATTAATAGGGGAAATGCAAATTAAAATAATTCTGAGGTGCCACTTCATACCTATTAGATTGGCTAATAGGAGAGAAATGGCAAATAACAAATGTTGGAGAGGATGTGAGGAAAAAAATGAGACTTTAATGCACTGTTGGTGGAATTGTGAACTGATACAACCATTCTGTAGAACAATTTGGAACTATGCTCCAGGGTATATAAAGCCAGGTATATAAAGGTGATCCTTTGACTTAGAAGTACCACTACTATGTCTGTATCCTGAAAGAGATAAAAATTCCTAAATAAAAAGTATTTGTAAGTATAAAAATATTTATAGCAGCTCATTTCTAGGGGCAAAGAAATAGAATTGAGGAGATGTCCAACTATTGGGGAATGGCTGAAGAAGTTGAGGTAATGGGATTATGATGGAATGCTATTGTACTATAAGAAATGATCAGCAGGATGGTCTCAGAAAAAAAAAACCTGAAAAGACTTGCATGAGCTCATGCAAAGTGAAAAGTACTCTTTACAATGTAACAGCAATATAACTGTGAATGACTTAGATCTTCTCAACAATATATTGGTCCAAGACAATGACACATTATCATTGTGTGAATGGTGAAGGACACATGATGAAAAAATAGTATCCCTCTACATAGGAAGAACTGGTGATGTCTGAAGACAGATCAAAATACACTTTTTTTAACTTTATTTTTCTTGAGGGGTGTTTCTTTTGGTCTATGTTTTCTTTTATGAAATGACAATTATGGATATGTTTTGGATGACTACATATGTATAATTTATATGGAATTGCTTTTCTTCTCATTGGGGAGGGAGGAAGGGAGGGAATTTGAAACTCAAAGTTGTAAAAATGAATGTTAAAAATTGTTTTTACATGTTACTCATGAAAAAAACATTAATTGCTCATGGGTAGTCCAATCCAGTATAGTAAAAATGGTATTTCTGCTAAATTAATTTACTTATTTAGTGCCATGCCGATCATGATACAACAAAATTATTTGATAGAACTAGAAAAAAATTAGAATAAAATTCATCTGGAAGAACAATTGGTCAAGAATATCAAGATAATTAATTAAAAATACAAAGGAAGGTGACCTATCAATACTCAATATCAAACTACACGTGAAGCAGTAATCATGAAAATTATCTGGCACTGACTAAGAAATAGAGTGGCAGAGCAGTGGCATAGATTAATTACACAAGACACAATAGTCAATGTCTACAGTAACCTAATCTTTAATAAGCCAAACACCCCTTCCTTTGGGGTAAAATCTAACTATTTAATGAAAACTCATGGAAAATCTGCAGAATAACAGAACACAACCTTCACATAGACCAACATCTCATGCCACACAGGAAGATAACATCAAAATGGGTCCATGATTTAAACATGAAGAATCATACTACCTAACAGACCTATGCAGAAGCGAAGAATTGATGCATAAAGGAGAGATGGGGGAGGGGGGACAGGTGGTGCAGTGAGTAAGAACTCTAGGCCCAGCGTTGGGAGACCTGGGATCGGTTCCAGCCTCAGATACTTGGCACCCACACAAAATAACTGGCCATGTAACCTTGAGCAAGTTACTTAACCCCAAATGATTAAAAAAAAAGAAGAGATAGAGAGTATTAAAAATGTGAAATAAATTTTGATTATATTAAAGTAAAAGAAAACTATGGAAAAAACAAAAGTAATGCAAGCAAGATTAGAAGGAAAGCAGAAAACTGGGAAACAATGTTTATTGCTAGTGTCTCTAATAAAGGTCTCATTTTTCAAATGTATAGAGAACTGAGCCAACTGTATAAGAATATGTGTCATTCCCCAATGGATAAATGGACAAAGGATATAAATAGGCTGTTTTCACATGAAGAAAAAAAAAGCTATATACATGTTTTAAATCACATTTGATTAGAGAGATACACATTAAAACAACTCATACCTATCAGAAGTACTACCATTATGAGGTACCACCTCATACCTATCAGATTTACTAATAGGACTAAAATAGGAAAATGATAAATGTTGAAGAGGATGTGGAAAATTTGGGAAAATAATGTACTGTTGGAGGAGTTGTGAACTGATGCAACCATTCTGGAGAGCAATTCTGAACTATGCCCCAAGGGCAATTAAACTGTGCATATTCTTTGATCCTGCAATACCTACTAGTAGGTCTGGATATCAAAGGGCGAAAAAAAATAAGGAAGAGGACCTACAGGGGCAAAAATATTTATAGCAGCCCTTTTATTGGTAGCAAAACATTTGAAATTTAGGGTATGCCCATCAATTGGGAAATGGCTGAAAAGCCGTAGTTTATGAGTGTAATAAAATGTTGTGCACTAAGAAATGATGAATAGGCACAGATTCAGAAAAACCTGGAAAGACTTGGACAAACTGATTCATAATCAAATGAGCCTAACCAGGAAACATTTCACACAACATCAGGAATATTTTTTGGTAATCAGCTATGAATGTTTTATTGGTTCTCAGCAACACAGAAATCCAACACAAATACAAAGAACTCATGAAGAAAAGGCTATCAACATATACATATAGAACTGGTGGATGCTGAATGCAAATTGAATCATGGTTTTTGACTTGTTTTATTCTTTTTCACATTTTTTTCTTTTGATCTGTTTTTCCTTTTCCAAATATGACTAACATGAAAAAATATTTTACATGGTATCATATGTATTACCTATATCAAATTGTCTATTATTTTCAGAAGAGAGAAAGGGAGGGAGGGAGGCAGAAAAATTTGAAACTCAAAATTTCATAAAAATGAATGCTGAACATTTTCCTGATGTCTAATTAGGAAAAATAAAATATCATTTAAAAAATAAATAAAACTTGTACTACTGGTCACTAGTGTGGAAGAAAAGATCAGAGTTCAATAGAAAATTTGATATTCAAACAGAAGACTGAAGAGAATTACAAAATATAAATATCAAAGAATAATTAGAAGAGAATCAGTAAAGTTAAACTGTTTACTTTCCTAGATGTGAAGATGATCAATGAAAATTCCAAGGATTTTATTAAGTCAGTCAGATGGAGTGTACATAGAGGGACTAAGTGTATATTGATTATATTAGTATCTCAAAAAAATGAGGATAGAAGAAAGAGGAATGGTGTGGGAGATGGTGGAAGGTTATGTTAGAATGAGTAAAATTTTCTCACATAACAGAGGGTTGTAAGCTTTTTTTTTAAAGTGGAGGAGGAAATGGTGGTAATGCTTGAATCTCACTCTCATCATTACTGGATAAAAAAGGTAACAACACACACACACACACACACAAACTTGGGTATAGAAATCTGTCCTACCCTATGAAGAAATAGGAGGATATGGGGTGGCTAAGAGGTGTAGTGAATAGAGCATGGCCCTGGAGTCAGGAGGACCTGAGTTCAAATCTGGCCTTAGATACTTAACACAAAAGTACCCATATTACCTTGGGCAACTCACTTAACTCCAATTGCACCTCCAAAAAAATAAATAGAAGGATAAGGAGATAAGACATATGGAGGGGATTATAAAAGGGAGGGTGGAATAAGGGATTCAGTGGCCAGAAGAAAAAAAGATTTTTACAGATGGATAGGATAAAGAAAGAGAGAAAACAAACATAAACAATTATAAGATGGAGGGAAATACATAATAAGTAATAATAACTGTGAATGTGAATGGCACAAGCTAAACCACAGTATGGAAGCCAATGACAGAATTGATTAGAAACCAGAATCCAACAATATGTTGTTTAGAAGAAACACACTTGAAAGACACACACAGATAAAATATAGAACTGGAAAAGAATCTAATCTATACGCTTCAGTTGAAACAAAAAAAAGCCAGGGGTACCAATAATATCTCAGACAAAGCAAAACCAAACGTAGGCCTAATTAAAAGAGACAATCAAGGAAACTACATTATGCTAAAAGGTATCATGTATAATGAAGTAATATAAAAAATCGGGGATATGAACAGGCAGTTTTCAGAAGAAATCAAAACTCTTTATAGTCATATAAAATATCCTAAGTCAGTATTGATTAGACAAATGCAAATTAAAATAACTTATATATTACGTCAATTTATCAGAAATGTTAAACACTACAGGAGGCAAGAAAAAAATTACAGTAATAAAATGTTGGTGGAGTTGTGAAGTGGTTCAAACATTTTGGAAAACAATTTGGAACTATATCTAAAGGTCTATAAAGCTGTACAAAATTTCAGACCCAATAATTCAATTGCTAGGTCTGTACCCCAAAGAGAGCAAAGGAAAAGGAAAAGGACCTACAGTAACACACATATTGATGGCAACTCTTTTTGTGGTAGCAAAGATTTGGAAACTGAGGGGATGTTCAGAAGTTGAATATTTGTTGAACAAGTTGTAACAAATTGTTGCAGTGGAGGACAATTAGGTTATAAGAAATGAGGAGTGATGTGGTTACAGGGAAAAAAATACATATTACTATATGAAATGATGCAACATGAAGTGAGAAGAACCAGATCAGTGGCACAATAAAAGTAATGGTATAATAGTGATGAATTCAGAAAACTTGGTTCTTCTGATTAATGCAATTTTCTGAGACAATTTTAAATGACTCATGATTTTAAAAAATGTTATCCAGCTCCATATAGAGAACTGATGAACTTTGAGTGCATCTTAAAGTATTTTCTTACTTTTTTTGCTTCTTTACAATACCACAAATCCATATTATGTGTTTTGCATGATTTCAAAAGTATAATTTATTGATGTCATTTTGCTTGCCTTCTTAAAAAGTTTGGATGGTATGGGAAGGAAAGTTAGAATTTGAAACTCGATTTTTTAAAATGTAAATAAGTAATTAATTTAAAAGTCTTTTTAAAAAGGAGTTGAAGTGGCTTTTGCAAGTAACCTACTTCCTGAAGCCTCCCAAATTTTATGGAATTTTCATTTAAATTATCTGACACAGGATGACTGATGGTCTCAAAGAAAGATGGGAAACAGTGAGTATTAGGAAATAGTATGGTGTTAATTAGGGATATCAAACCTTGCAATGCGAACTCCCCTTTTTGGACTGTTTCCTTGTTTCAATTATTCAAGGGTCTTTGAGCCTCTGCCTGTGATTATATCAAGTCTTTGTTAGAAAAAGAACCTGCAAAGTCCACAGTGGAAGGAACTTGCCAAAAGGACCATATAAAAGCAGGAGCCCAAACTAGAACCAAGGAGAACTGGGAAGAAAGATGCCTGTGGTGCCAGCATTCTGTTATTACTTTGTCAGACCCAATTACTGACATAGGGCATTGTTGTTGTGACAGAATCCCTGGGACCTCACTGCTGGTTCAGAAGCCTTGAAAGAGGACTTTTCTGCTATCGGTTTACAGAAGTCCTGAAGGAGTGTTGTACTGATGTTTTCAGAGATCTTGGGACTTTACTGATTAATTTGTGTTAATTTCTCAGATAGAGGCCCTGTCTGTTAGTCTGTGTTGATTTCACAGGCAGAAAGTGAATTGATGATGGTGGTGGCAATGTGTGTGAGTATTGTGATAACTCAGCTAAGCTTGATGTGGGGACCTGGACCTTGAGCTGAACCAGAAGTTGGAGAGGAAGCTGGACCAAAAACTGGACCAAGAGCTGGACCCAGACATGGGAGCTCCCTTCCTCTGAATCCAGGTGACAGTTGGATGAATTCAGGCAAGAGTTGGGAACATGGAAGAAGAACCATGTAGTTTGCAAGTCAGACTCTAGTCAAGATGGAAGGACCTTCATTTGGGTACTTAGTACTGACTGAGTGATTAAGAACACTTGACCTAGGGGTGGGAGACCTTTGTACTTTGTATTACTTAGGGATGATTGAGTTAAGGATGATTGGAAGCTAGCCTCCATTTAAGATGAAAAAAACTTTAGATTATTAATTTATATTGATTGATTCAGATTGTGACCTACTGAATGATATCTTTTATTTAATAATATTTGGTCACTTTAGTAATAAGTTGTTTTGATATATTGCTATGAATATTGTACTTTGATTTCTGTGGATGTTTTTTAGTATACTGTGGGATAAATAGAGAGCTCACTATACTATGTGATCAGAACCTTAAAGCTATTCACAGAAGCATTCCTCTGGAGAGCTGCTTGTGCTTGGCTTTTAACAGTTCACAGAACACCAAATAATATTATGAAGACTTCTATGACTTAATTTGAATATATTATTACCTGAACAAACCTTCATTAAGAAAAATAAAGACTTAGATAAGATTAGTGAAAATATATTAGTGATACAGAACAGAGAACAAAGATAAATAGGTTAAAGGCAACCAAGGCAGTATGATCAATCTTTTTTTTTACTCCAGAATTTATTTATTTTTAGTTTTTAATGTTGATTTCCATAAGATTATGAGTTCCAAATTGTTTTCCCTATCTGTCCCCTACCACTCCACCCCAAGATGGTCAGCATACTTATTACTCCTTTTCCCAGCCTGGCTTCTTATATATCCCCCATATATCACCCCGTACCCCCTTACCCCTTACTTTCTTGGAAGGCAAGATGGATTTCTACACCCCATTGTTACATATCTTATTTCCCAGTAGCATGAAACAATATATTTTTAACATTTGTTTACCATATTTTAAATTCCATATTCTCTCACTTCCTCCCTCCTCACTCTTCCCCACTGGGAAGACAAACAATTCAATATAGGTTATACATGTGTAGTTATGCAAATCATTTCCATAGTAGTCATGTTGTGAAAGACTAACTATATTTCCCTTCATCCTATTCCAGCCCATATTTATTCTATTATTTCCTTTGACCCTGTCCCTTTTCAAAAGTGTTTGCTTCTGCCTACCCCTCCCCCAGTCTGCTCTCCCTTCTACCCCCTATTTACTCCCTACTACCCCCTTTCTCCCTTAATCTGCATTCGCTTCTATCATCCCCCCTCTCATCCCCTTACCCCCACAACTTTTCTGTAGTGCAAGATACCCAACTGAATGTGTATGTTATATCCCCCGAAGCCAAATCCAATGAGAGTCAGGTTAACTCATTCCCTTTCTCCTCCCTGCTCTTCCCTTCCAATGAAATAGTTTTCTCTTGCCTCTTTTATGTGAGATAATTTACCCTATTCTATCTCTCCCTTTCTCCTTCTGCCAATATATTTCTCTCCTACAGCTTAATTTTACTTTTTAGATATCATCCCTTCACATTCAATTCACCCTGTGCCCTCTATGTATAGATGCACGCACACACACTCGTGTATATATATATATATATGCACACACAACTATACATGTGTGGAGATACACATGTGTATGCATACACACATACATGCATATACATGTAGATAGATAGATAGATCAATAGATAGATAGATAGATAGATAGATAGATAGATAGATGATAGATAGATAGATAGATAGATATTCCCTTCATCTATATTCATACTGAGAAAAGTCTCATGAGTTACAAATATCTTTCCATGTAGGAATGTAAAAATTTCAAATTTAATAATTTCCTTATGATTTCTCTTTCCTGTTTATCTTTTCATGGTTCTCTGGTTTTTATCAGTTCTCTTAAGAAGCAAAACTGATCTGTGATTGAATGTTCAGAAATGATACAATCAGAATTCGTTTATTCTTGCTTATCCTGAACTATTCTTGACCATATCTTCCCTAAAATTCACCATAGGGAATATCTTCCTCATTTACTCCTACTATTGTTATCTCTCAATTAACTATTTTTTGTTTGTTTTGTTTTGGCTTTTTGGAGAGGGGAAGGCAGGACAGTTGGGATTAAGTGACTTGCCCAGGGTCACATGGATAACAAAGACAAATTTGATCTCAGATCCTCCTGACTCCAGGGCCAGTGCTCTATTTACTGTGCCACTTCGCTGCCCCTCAATTATCTTTCAATCTCACCATTAGGAATGTCCCATCTTTTCTTTTTTCTATGCAAGTTCCCAATTTAATGCATTGCTTATGTTCTTCAGAGTATTTTATTGGTTATAGGTTTCAGGTTGCCCTGACCTACTATCTGACTTTCCATTGCCTGTTATACAATGCTAATTTTTAGTTCTTTAGGAACTAATGATTCAAATTTCCCAGCTACTAATAATACAAATAAAATGTTTAAAATGAAAAGCAGAACCTTTAATGTTATGGGAAACTTAGGGTTACTAAATTTTTTTTTTGCAATTACTTGAAACAATGAAATCTTCTTTCCTCCTTCTTTTCCTTTATGAACTCAGAGTATTATCTGAGTGTTCTTTCTTTCATAGATACATATACCATTTAACAAATTTCATTCAGATGCATGTTGAAATATTG
Organism: Petaurus breviceps papuanus; assembly: GCF_028583685.1. Taxonomy (NCBI): domain Eukaryota; kingdom Metazoa; phylum Chordata; class Mammalia; order Diprotodontia; family Petauridae; genus Petaurus; species Petaurus breviceps. The sequence goes on from NW_027186325.1 coordinate 4,653,208, forward strand.
TCAAAATTTTCTTCATCCATTTACCTTTTCCTATGTAGATAGACTAATATTCCTTGAAATGAATTATTGGAACTACTTTGTTAAATATTATTTATATAATGCAAAATAAAACAAAACAATAAACTGCTCATAGTGGGGGGGAACTTTATCTGGTATATAGAAAAAAATCATATTATCATATGAAATCTCCATTTTGTATATGGAAACATTAAATATGTTTACAACTTTTGAAAATCATAATAAAATATAGTACACAAGAAAGTCTTCCAATTCAAGTCATTTTTAAAAATTTTTCATTCTTCTGAAATATAACTGCGCATTTTTGTGAAGTCATTTAACATCATGTGTTTATCTGTGTGTGTGTGTGTGTGTTTCAGTGTATTTGTTTGTCAGATGGGCTGCCCTACCTATTAAAAAAAATGTTGGATAGCTTAATGATCACACTCAATTTTTTAGAGAATGAATGAAAACACATGAAAAAAGATGATGAATCTATGGTCCCAATGATTCTGTTTCTTCAACTCATACAGGTGTCAGGGGATATAATACATTTCAATAACATGTCAAGACTATATGTCATACAATTTTAAAGAACAATAGAAAGCAGTAGAAGAAAAGGCAACAAAGAAACTTAGATATACCACAGTTGACAGACCAAAATGCCAATGAGAGGCTATTAATTCTCACAGGCAAATGAGAATACCAAAGGAAAGAGACTAGAGACAGAAGTTATAGAGGTACTTCTTACTGTTGCTGTTTGCTATAAATAATGTGTACTGAAAAATGCTTGAGAAGGAGGTCATGAAGAGCACAACTCCTTAATCCCACCTGCATTAAAAAATGAAAATAGGGGCGGCCAGGTAGCACAGCAAGTAAGAGCACCGGATCCAGTGTCAGGATGACCTGGGGATCGAATCTGGACTCTGATATTTAGCACCACACCCAGAAATAACTGGCCGTGTAACCTTGAGCAAGTTACTTAACCCCGATTGCTTAAAAAAAATGAAAATAAAGCAAAAGAAAAAAATAAGGGTAAAAAAGAAGAGAAAAATGGAGAGAACATAAAAAGCCTGAAAAGATAAGGAAAGAAGGCAAGACAATTTTTAAGGTTTGTGGATGGGTGGGGGAGAGGGAAAGACTCCAATGAACAAATTATATAGATTAGAAGATTTCAAAGTCTATAAAAATACCAATAATTACCAAAACAACTTTAAATATGAATCTAATTTTCACACAGGACCAAATAAATTGAATAATAAATGTCTTGAAAGAATTGAAGTAGGACACTATGTCTATAATGAAAGATCTATCATTTGTAAAATCAGAAAAAAAGGAAAGGAATACTTTTTTTAAAGATGGCAATATGGACATATTGGTTTAAAAATGAATAAAGCAATGGGGTCAAAGGGAAATAACATTTTCAGGAAGAATGCCAATTGGTAGAAATTGGACCTATGCAGCAAAATAAGGAAAAAGGAAAATTGGATTTAAAAGAAAACACAACAATTTTTCCAAGTAAGGATAGATAAAGATAGATAGATTAGAAGATAAAATTTGGAGAGTTAATTTAATAATAATTTTATTTGAAAAAAATGTGGGAATAAAAAGAATGGTTGTTCAATAAAATTTCCCTAACCTTATAAGACTCAAATTTATAGAATTCAAAAGCTATCTTCTGAGTGTAATATAAAATTTGATTGTTAGACATATTGTTTTCAGATTTCAGGGTTTGATCAGCAAAGAATAAATCATACCTCATTCCAAGAATCTTGGACCATGTAAGATAGGCAATAATTCAAAGTTTCAAATGCACATTCAATTTTCTCACAAAATATTATCAAATATTTTAAAATTTAGAAGGGGAATATGACTGAAATAATATTAGGAATGAATCAGAAAATAGTATCAGGAATAAATTTTTGTATAATTCCTTTGGAAAGCAGGAAAACCAGGATAATTTGATATGCCAATCAATAATAATTATTATAGAAAAGACTGAA
>NW_027186325.1:4655217-4670212 GCF_028583685.1 Petaurus breviceps papuanus
GAATAGGAAAAAAAAGTATCATTCTTAAATATATACTCTATTAATAGTGTAATCACTTCTTAATTTTAAGGGAAAGTTTAAATTTAAAAGGAAAAATATAAAAAGACTAAAACAGGGCATTCCTAATCCAAAATATAAGTTTATGTTATGACATCTAGGAATATAAGTAGAAGGAAATTACATGATTGAAAGCAATGAAAGAAATCTATTTAAGAAATTTATGGAGAAGAGAATACTTTTGTCAGGTAACTAATTTTAATTCAAATGCTCTTGGCCTTTTTATAAATGATCACAATTTAAGTCATATAGAGCTTATTTATTAATGCAAAGAACCTCAAGTTGTAGATAATAATTTATAGGAAATTAGTTACAGATAATTGATAAATAGATGCCAGTCTAATTGCAAACTAAAATACTTTTCATAAGGAAGGATGGACCCAAAATACAATAAAAAGACTCAAAGTCATAAAAAAATAAAAATTATATCAATGTTTGCCACAGCGATACAATGTAATTAATAAGTTGTAGGTAAAGCAGTTCTAATGGATGATAAAGTTAGTACATAGGATGTGTCTAATTACAAAAGAGGGGAAAAATAATAAACTGAGTTAATAGTTAAAATTTTAAACAAATTTAAAATCAACATATTACTATGCTTAAAATAACAAAAAAAGGAGGAATCAAAAAATATCAAAGGAAAAACTAATAAAATTAAGAATGAATAAGTAAATGATTAATTGTGAGATTTTAACAGAATAATATTTTTTACAAATATTTTATTAAATTAACCAGAACTTAAAAGAAACACCATTTACCAAAATTAAGAGTTAGCAGGGAATTAACTTTAATGAATAAATTAAAACATATTAACATTTCACATAATTAACACCCCAAAAACCATAATTAAAAAGTAGGTGAGTATCTACAAAGATATAATCTTTCCAAATGCACAATCCATGGAAGAGAATCAGAATTTTAAAGAGATAAATGATAAAAAAATATGTAATTAATATTTTACAATAATAAAAGCAAAAATGGAACCTAATAACTCGTAAATTCACTTAAAAATTCAACTAATGAATAATAACAATGCTATAAAACTATTTTAATTAGGGAAAATTTAAGTGCTTTATATTATACAAATATTGTACTGATTTCTAAATTATGAAAGAACAAGCACTAGAAAAAGGCTTTGAGACAAATATTAATAAATATCTAAGTAGTAAGGTGGGTTATGGAAAGATGACAGTGTTCTACGACTTAAATGAGTTTAGCTCCTTCTCAGATACAATTGTGGCAATTAGAAATGTACTAAGCAAAAGAAAAAATAGGAAGAAACTCCTTTTCATTACTCTATACAGTACAGGAATTCACAAAAGGATTCCCAGAATCCTGTGGAAGAACTGATTTTGACAAACTATAATTAGGAAAAAAAAATCCAGGGCCTATGAAAATGGTACTAGATAAAGACCATTGTAAGACTTCTCTAGGCTTTTGTTTGGAGCCTTGAGCAGGAGTAGACTCTGTGTCTAGAATCACACATAACTTAAGGCAGAGCTTGGTAGTGAAACACTTCCCAGAATCACTTGAAAGAGAGGCCTATTTAGTTAAATTTCTGAAGTACCACTCTGGTCTTGTACAAGGTATTTATTCAGTTTTAAAACCTAGGTCAAGCAGAGGCCCCACAGTTTCTGGGGGTGGTAAACCTGTGGACTCAAGGCCAGAAGTGGCTTTCTAGGCCCCTGGGTGCAGCCTTTTGACTGAGTCCAATTTGTTTTACAGAACAAATCCTTTTCTTAAGGGAATTTGTTCTGTGAATTTTGGATTCAAACAAAAGGCTTCACTTGAGGACCTAGAGATTCGTATGTGGCCTCGAGGCCACAGGTTCGCCTTTCCTAGTCTACATAATAAACCTATTGAAATGTTATACCAAAGAAAATCTGAATACCATGACAAAATATCTTGATTCAGGGATGTCAATGTCAAAGAGGTAACCTTAAAAGAGTACAATAACCCAAAAAATATGCACAAGCAAAGCCTTAGATGAAAATAAATATTCTTCTGGTCACAAGCATGATAGGAAAACCTTGAAGAAATAAAATAAAACATTTAAAATTGAATAGCCCGGAAGAAATACTCTCGAGGAAATTTTACACCCTTGAACAGAGGTAGAAAACCTCACCCAGGAACTAAATGCTCTGAAAACTAGTGAGAAAACAATTGCTCATGTCTAAAACATACCTAGAACTCATAATTCATTCCTCTACACAATCTTCTTTTCCTACTAACTTAGCTATTACTGTGGAGGGAAACATTAATTTTCCAGTTAACTGTTTTTGCAACCTAGGTGTCTTCCATTAGTTCTCACTCTCTCTTACTGGCCATATCCATGTGCTTTAGGGCAAGATGAAAGCTTGCATTCAGGTAGGAAATGATGAGATGGTTGCCCTAGTGCTACCACCTTAAATGGAGCATTTGGGAGGCATACTAAATGCACTTCATCCATCCATATCATTCCAAAGGAGGGACTGAGAGGTTCCATGAGCAGGGTATATTGGGTAGTTGTGAATGTTAGAGCTGATGTGATCTTTCAGATTAAAAGAAGGGAAAGAATAAGTATATATTAAGTATATTTAATAAACCTAATTAGTTAGATATTAAGTATCTACTATATGCCAGGCATTGTGGAAAGTACTTTACAAGTATTATTTCATTTGATGCCCACAAACACACTGAAGCATAGGTGTTATAATAACTGTCATTTTTTTCAGTTGAGAAAACTGAGGCAGACAGATGCTAAGTGAGTTGCCGAGGATCTCATAGCTAGGAAGGATGTAAGGTTAGATTTGAACTTAGTTAGGTCTTCCTTAATCCAGACTTGGTGCATAAACAATTGTACCAAATTGCTGCCCTAGTTACCATCATCCTCAGGATGATGACTTTCTGAAGATTATGTTGAAATCAAGAACAGCCAGTTCAGAAAGCATGAGATAACTGCCCTGGGCTCTCTCATTAAATGGAAGATTTAGGAGGAGCACTCCATGTATACTCTCTACCTTATCAAATCAGAGGAAGGGAAAGGTCTCAAGAGAAGGAGTTACTTAGGTTTCAGATTCTGGAAATCTTTATTCTTGTTTTCCTTCCTTCCTCCCTTCCTCCCTTCCTCCCTTTCTCCCTCCTTTCCTTCCTCCCTTCCTCCCTCCTTTCCTTCCTTCCTTCTTTCCTTCCTTCCTTCCTTCCTTCCTTCCTCCCTCCCTTCCTTCCTTCCTCCCTTCCTTCCTTCCTCCCTTCCTTTCTTCCTCCCTTGCTTCCTTCCTCCCTTCCTTCCTCCCTCCCTTCCTTCCTCCCTCCCTCCCTCCCTCCCTTCCTTCCTTCCTTCCTTCCTTCCTTCCTTCCTTCCTTCCTTCCTTTTTTCGTTCCTCACTTCCTGCTTGCCTGCCTTCTTTCTGTCACTAAACTCTTGGGAGCATATGTTTAGCAATAACATCTCTAGGCAAAAGGGAATGGATATTTTAGTCCATTTCTTCATAATTCCAAATTAATTTCTCAAATGTTTCTACTAATTTATAGGTACTCAGATAGTGTATTAATATATCTTTCTTTCTAATATTCCTCAATATTGAGAATTTCTAGTTTTTGTCACTTTTGCCAACTTGAATGTGAGGTGAAAACATAGAAATTATTTTGATTTTCATTTCTCTTCTTAGTGACTGGAAAATTCATAATTCACAAGTTGCTGATATTCAACAGCTTGTAATTTTTTTTCTTTTGAGAGTCATTTTTCTATCCTTTAAGTATTTATCTACGAAGGAATGAATTTTGGTCTTATATATTCGTTATTTGCCTATATATTTAAGCTGTGTATTAGTTAGTTGTATATTACAATGGTAATGGTATAAAAGGAACTTTTTAGTTTGAAGAAAATAACTTTTTAACTTGTGTTGGAATATCTCTGAGAAGGAACTGAAAAGTCAAAGACCAATGTCAATTAACAAAGAAAACAAAGACAAGCATATTATTCATGAATTCAAATGCAAATACGCTTTCAATGAAATTTTCACAACATTGAATTTGTCAGAATTGGGGGCTGTTATCCAAAACATTGCTCCAATTTTCTGCTTTGCAGACAATTTGTCAGACAGTGTTGAAAGATTTGAAAAAATAGGACAGAGAAAAATAGTGTGTGTTTATTTCATTCGTATATATATGTGTATATATGTGTGTGTTTGTATGTTATATGTGTGTGTAATAATGTCATGGCTTTGAGTTAAGGAATAAGTAAATTAACTTTGGAAGATTTTCCAAAAGAAAAGACTAATTCACATAAACTCAAACTATGTCACTGGATTCTGATCTCATTGTCAGGGGTGTAAAGTGGTGGCATGGAGAGGTGTCTGAGTCTGAAGTCAGGAAAACTCGAATTGAAATATAACCTCAAAAGCTTCCTACCTCTGTGACTCTGGACAAGTCACTCAACTAGTTTTTGCCTGTTTTCTGAAATGTGAAATGGTGACAATAATAGCCCATATATCACAGGGCTGTAGTGAGAATAAAATGAGAAAATAGGAGAAATCACTTAGCATAGTGTCTAACATGTTAAAGAAGACTTAATACATGTATATTCCCTCCTTTGTCCCCCTCTTTGACCAGCACATATAACAACTTACGTGATTCTGCACAATTCCCATTCAGATTTTGTAAATTCTCTAGAGCAGAGGTTTCAATCTCAAATAGAAAGGGTAGACACTAATCCCTGTGGGCTGCATAGTGATTTAGTTTTAAAAGTAATATACTTTTATACTTATATGTGTTTATATTTATATGTGTTATTTACAAAATCAGTCCTTGAGAATGTCTATTTTTTAATGTCTAATTATCCTGTAGGATCCTGCCATGATTTTTCTTCCTATACAAAATTCTTTATTATATTGCTGTTTTTCCCATTTCTCCATGAAGATATCTTTGGTAATTTTCTAAGTGCTACTTAATTACACATACCACCCATCTTTTCATTGCTTTGCTTGTCACCTGCAGTTTTGATTTCTCAGAGATTTTAGTTTTAGCAAATTCAAGAAAATATAAGGCAGACATTTGTGAAGGGGGAACTGTTGTTTCAGTGAACAGTTTCAGACAGAGAACTAAAGATATTACCCAAGTTTTCAAGTTCAGGCTAGTTTTATTCTCTCTCTGTCTCTGTCTCTGTCTCTCTCTTTCTTTGTCTCTCTGTCTCTCTTTCTTTGTCTCTCTCACTCTGGGTTTAGGAATTCTGTGAAATCTAACTGTGATCCAAGAACCCATCTTGAATTCAATTCTGAGCCCAATTAATTATCAATGTAATATCAATTATTATTCCTCTTGAGGTAGCTTGAAATATTGTAATGGGCACTGAATTTGGAGTAAAAGAAACTGGGCTCAAATTCTGATAACTCACGTGTAAACTCTGTCCTTTTTTAAAAAAAAAAAGCATGTCTCACAGAAAACACTTATTATCTAGTCTCAATCCCAAAATTTTTTTCTTATTTTCCCAAATGAAGAAGGCTTTTATAAATAAAATTTTAAAGCAGAATAATACTTTGGTCAAACACTTATTATGTGTGTGTATGTGTGTGGTAGGGGGAAAGGGGGGCTTATGATCAGGGGACCCTTGATTCACTGAATCATCTCAACCAACTTGAAAAAAATATTACAAGATGTAAAGAGCAAATAAAAGAGATGATGAAGTGTTAAGGTTTTGACACTTTCAGTCTCTGAGTGGTTGCATTCACAGTTTGTAAGTGGAATGAAACCTTGAGTGGCTCTGAAAAAATGATTTATCTGAAGATTATAATGGGTGCAAAAGTGAAGGAGTTTACTCCTTTCAAGCTTTGATGTGCTATTGTAAATAAATTATAAAAAGTGCTTATTTTATTTTATTTTTACTTTACGAGGTGTGAAGAAATTCCTCCATTGAAATTGATGGATTTAGAGGGTAACTAGAAAGTGGTTGGTTAAAAGGTCAGCTGTACCATGGGTAGCCTTAAAATGCATTTCTGACAGTTCAGAAGAGAGTCAGGTACAAAGAGACAATTTGGCTCTTGAGAGGGAATCACTCTTTATCTTCTTCTCTTACACTTAATACTGATGGCATCACAGGGGTGGGAAGGGATTTTTCTACTCCCCATTCTCCTCTTCATTCCCCTTTTCTGTCAAAGTCAGATTGTAACAAAAGAAATTTCCCAGTAGAAAATTCCACACAAAGGAGGGAACAGACTGATGAACCCAGAGGCTGAGGAGAGTGTCCCAATTTTCACTGTTTTTCTTTTTTTCATGCTTTCAAAATGAAACACTTTATGCATTTAAAGCTGTCGGAATATTAGCACACACTTGTTTTCACTTGTGCTACTCTGGTTCTTCCATCCAACTTTGATTTCCTTAATTGTATTTACTTTCTACAATGTACTACACCAAGGGATAATTGATAGCATACAAGACTGAAGGCAGGAATATCTGAGTTCAAATTGTCTTTCTGATAATTACAACTTCTGTTTTTATGGGAATTCATAATCTCTCTGAGCCTCAGTTCTTACATCTGAAAAATGAAGATAATGATGTAAGTATTAGGGACCTCTAAGGATTATTGTAGGGTTTAATGCACTTTATAAAGGTGAGCTATTATCATCAAATCTAGTACATTGAGGGAAAAGATTTTTGAAGTACAAATTAGGTTACTCCATTGTCATTGCTAAAGAAAAAAAAATGTAAGAATGTTAAGGGAGTTTTTCATTTATAATCTTTTCAATGTTTCTTTTTATCTTTAAATTAAATCTTTATGTGTTCATGGATAATCTAATTTAACTTGATCTCACACCATTCTTTCTAAAAATTCAGATAATTGGCAGACTTCAGGGGAGTGAATGACCAGCAGCTGTAGCAGTTTCCAGACTTCTCAAGTCATAAACACCAAAGAGAAAGTAAATAGTCAGTGGAGAACTCTGTTGTAACTGGGTGACAGAAGAGGGAGGTCTGGCCCCTACCCCCAGGGATGAGAGGAGGCAGAGCTGCAGTGGATGCAGCTGCTGCTGCGTGGCTGCCTCCAGAGCTTAGCAAGCAACCATTAAGAAGGTAATCACTCTTGCTTTGACGTGCTTGGATCTGAAACCCAGACTTGGGTGGTGGTCCTGCGGTGTGTGGCAGTGTGCCAGAGCTTGGGATATCTATAGAGAGGGCGCAATCCTCAGACAAAATGTGAAAAAAAAACAGTCTCTTGGGACATAGCTTTCTCCAATCAGGAAGCAGAGTCCTACCCATGGCAAAGAGCTCAAAAATCAAGAAATTGGATGACAGGATAAGCAAGCAAAGGAAGTGCAATCAGACCATAGAATCCTTTTTTGAGCACACAAAGGATCTAATCATGGAAGCAGAAGAAGATAATGATTTCAAACCTCCTGAATCAAAAGCTCCCAAGAAAAATATGAATTGGTTACAGGCCATGGAGGAGTTTAAGAAGGATTTTGAAAATCAAGTAAGAGAACTAGAGGAATAATTGGGAAGAAAAATGAGAGTGATGGAAGAAAATAATGAAAAATGGGTCAACAACCTGCTAAAGGAGATCCAAAAAAAATACTGAAGAAAATAACACCTTAAAAAATAGAGTAACTCAAATGGCAAAAGAGTCCCAAAAAGCCAATGAGGAAAAAAAAGAAAAGAAAAGAAAATGCCAAGATGGAAAAGGAATTTCAAAAACTTACTGAAGGGAATAATTCATTCAAAATTAGATTAGAGCAATTGGAAGCTAATGACCTTATGAAAAATCAAGGTACTATAAAACAGATCCAAATAAATGAAAAAAAAAATTACAAGGCAATGTCAAATACCTCATTGGAAAAACCACTGACCTGGAAAACAGATCCAGGGAAGATAATTTAAAAATTATTGGACTACTTGAAAGCCATGATAACAAAAAAGCCTAGAAATTATCCTTCAAAAATTCTTAAGGAAAATTGCCCTGGTATTCTAGAACCAGAGGGCAAAATAGAAATTGAAAGAACTTGGGGCGGCCAGGTGGCTCAGCGAGTAAGAGCACCGGCTCCAGTGTCGGGATGACCTGGATCAAATCCGGGCTCAGAAACTCATCTCCACACCCAGAAATAATAACTGGCCGTGTAACCTTGAGCAAGTTACTTACCCCCGATTGCTTTAAAAAAAATTAAAAAAAAAAGAAATTGAAAGGACTCATCTATCTCCTCTTGAAAAAGATCCCCAAAAGAGCACACCTGGGGATATCAAAGTCAAATTCCAGAATTCCCAGGTCAAGGAGAAAATATTACAAGCTGCTGGGAAGAAACAATTTGAGTATTGTGGAAACACTATCAATATACTACAAGATATAGCAGCTTCTACATTAAGGGACCAAAGGTCTTATGATATAATATTCCAGAGATCAAAAGATCTAGGATTAAACCAAGAATCACCTACCCAGCAAAACTGGGTATAATGATGTAGTAGTAATGGAATTTGAAGATCTACACTGCCCTTGAATGTCAAGTAAGCATGTATTTAGCACATAGTTTCACGTTAATTATATCAAGCCTCTATTAAGAAACAGAAGGTATGAAGCCCTGTTGCTGAAGTAACAGGAAGGGTCTGAACAGGGAAGAGCTAATATTGTATATAAGGAAAAGCTGAATCTGAGAGACACAGAATTTCTCTCAGTGAGCATATAGAGGCTAGGCTGCTAGTGTTAGATTAAAGACTGATCTGAGAATTGAGAAGAACTGAGGAGAGAAATGAGAATTGAGAACTGAGACAATTTCTTGGAGCAAGTCATCTGGAGGCTGAAGAAAGTGACATTGATTTTGAGAACAGAGCTGGAAAAAGTGATTTTGGTTTTGAAATCAGAATTTGTGGTAGTGGAACTTCTTCTGAGAGCCAGCAAAACTCCTGCTGAGACTTTCCAAGAACCAGCCAGAGCTGCTGAAGACTTCCAAGGGCCAGCTAGAGCTGCCAGAGGAAGCATTACTGTGGTGTCATTACTTTGTCTTTTTTGGGACTATGTTGTTTTCATAGGCAGAGAGTGAAATGAGATGGCACTGTTTACCAAGTGTGTGAATATTGTTGTAATTCTGCTAAGCTTGATGTGTGTAGATATTGTTGTGGCCCTGTGAAGTTATCTCTTCCTAGGAACAGAAAGTGTGAAGGAGTTGAGGTGGACTGGACACTGTAAGCTTCAATGTAGAGGAGGAACTACATGGAGAGGTGGACAAAGATGTGGGAGCTGTCTGCCTTTACACTCAGGTGGCAGTTGGTTACACTCGGGCAGAAGCTAGGGCAATGGAAGAGGAACGATGTAAGCTGAGAGCTTGCCTTGAATCAAGATGGAAAGACCTAGCCTTGGGTATTTAATGCTGCCTGATGAAATTGTAATTTACTTGTGAACTAGGGGTTAATGGCCTTCATACTTTCCACCACCCCTTAAGATAGTACTGAGTAGCAACTGATGAAACTGTAACTTAATTAAACTCCATAGGTGGAGGACTTCGACTTTTGTACTTTGTGATTGAAAGAATGACTTTGTGATTGACTAAATGAATGTACTTTGCTTAAAATTATGTGACCACTTTTGTGAAAACTATGTGACTATTTTAGTAATAAGTTGTAATATTGTGAATGCTGTACCTAATTTTCTCTGAATGTTTTGTCTTTGTTACTCAATAAATAGAGCTTACTATACTCTGTAATTAGAACCTTGAAAAGCTGTTCATAGCAGCAGTCCTCTGGAAGCTGCTCATGGTTGGTTTTACAAATGCGTCAGGAGAAAATATGGTCATTAAATGAAATAGAGGACTTTCAAGTATTCTTTATGAAAAAAAAACAGCTGAACAGCCAATTTGACTTTCAAATACAAGAAGCAAGAGAATCATGAGAAAGTAAACAGGAAAAAGGAAACCATAAGGAACTTATTGAAGTTGAACTATTTAGATTTCTACAAGAAAAACTATAATTGTAACATACAAGACTTTTCTCAGTATAAGGATATTTGAAGGGAATATATATATATATATATATATATATATATATATATATATATTAAGAAGTAAGAGATGAATATAATGAGAGAAGGAGAAAAAGAGACATAGAACAGGGTAAATTATCTCATATAAAAGAGGCAAGAGAAAACTGTTACAATGGAAGGGAACATCAGGAAGGTGAAAAGGAATGGGTCAAACTTATTCTCATTGAATTTGGCTTAAAGAGGGAATAATATACACACTCATTTGGGTATATCACCCTACAGGAAAGTAGGGGGGAAGGGCATAAGAGGGGGAATGATAGAATGGAGGGCAGATTTAGGGAGAGGGTAGTTAGAAGCACATATGATTGAAAAGTGACAGGGTCAATGTAGTAAATAGAATAAGTGGGGGGGATAAGAGGGAGAGAAATATAGTTAGTTTTTCACAATATATCTACTATTTAAACATTTTGCATAACTATACATGTACAACCCATATGAATTGCTTATCTTCCCAGTGGGGGTGAGTGAAGAGAAAACAAAGAAAAGAATATAGAAATCAAAGTTTTAATAACAAATGTTAAAAATTGTTTTTACATGCAACTGGGAAATAAGACATATAGGCACTGGGGTATAAAATATAATCTTGTCCTGCTAGAAAGTTATAGGAGGTATGGGGGAGGATATTAGAGAGAGCAGATTGGGAGAAGGGGTATTCAGTAGGCTTACTGTTTTTGGGTGGGGGTAGGGGAAAGGCAGGAAGAAAATTTGTGACTCAAAATCTTGTCGAAATGAATGTTGAAAAATAAAAAAATTTTTTTTTTGAAATAAATAAAAATTCAGAGAATCAAAGATTTAGAATTTGAAGTTTTCCTAAAACTACCCCTTCTGCCATTACTACCACCTTCATTTTATTAATGAAAAAAGTGAGGTGCAGAGAAGTTGTGACTTGTCCAATGGCAAAAAGGAAGTAAGTGGTAGAAGTGGAGTTTGAACTCACTTTCTTGGACTAAAAATCCAGAGTCATTCCACTGTGCAATATTGCCTCCAGTACTCACTGGCTAATGAGATATTACTCATAACTGTGTACTATCTTTTAAAGTAACTCTTCCCAATTAATTTATAATACAAAGTGGTGTTGATGTTTACTGTCTCTCTCCATTTTTTCATAATATTTATCATTAACTGTCTAAAAATATTTCTTTGGTTTGATCCACTTGTGGATATTTGTTTATAATGGATAACTGCTATGAGAAATTGTCATAAACATAGAGTCTTCCTTGTTCCAATTTCCATTTTTCAGTGTCACTAGTATATTTGAATAGGTCAAATATATACTTTTTAAATTGTACTTTGTAGAATCTTCTTTAAGATTTGATGGTTTTGATCTTTGCTCAAAGTCAATAGTTTAAATATATAGTGATGATTGATTCAGACTTGACTCCTACATCAATGACCAGTTGCTACATTTCTATTAGGGACTGTACTCCCCTTATTAAAAAGCAAGCAAACAAACAAAACCTCCTGATTCTCTTAGGGAAGAAAGTATTCTTGAAAGACAAGTATGAGCAGCATCTGCCTAGTCTTCAAGACTTTTGGGATTCAATACTTAATCCAGAGTCATGCTTTCTTTTTTTCTGTTCATTTTTTTTTTAAATCATGAAATATTAAAATAGCTATTGATTTATGTTGGAAAGTTTTGTTGAGCTCTTTACCGAATTAATATTCCATTACTTTCTCCTATTCATTAGATTTGGGTGCATAAACTTCAAAAAGTGAGATAGTTAAGTGTTCATGAAATGTTTTCTATTGCTTTTGAGTGTTCCCTTTCTATTTCTCTGGGAACAAGAATTAAAATAAAAATATATTTTTTTAATTAACAATAAAAAAATTTTCAAGTCCTTCATTTACCTTGCCTAGGAGAGGTTGGATCATACTTTTATTTAGCTGTTACTTAGGTTTCATCCAATCCTTTAGTTTCATGTATAACATAAAAGTCAAGAAGGAATGATAGTGGACATCTGATTATTTGTGTTAAGGACTTTACATTTAGAATGCCAGTCATTAAGAAAATATTTACTGATGATCTAAAAACCACAAGATTCTTAGCATTTGCTTTTCCATTCTCTATTTCTCTTCTGCCATCACAATGGAAAGGAAGAATGCTATCCAAAGCTCATGGCCTTTTTGGAACTTTTCTTTCGTTCACATGTTGCTTGCTGTATACTTGTGCCCAACTCTTCATAATCCTATCTGTGGTTATCTTGACAAGGATCTTAGAGCAGTTTTCCATTTTCTTCTCCAGCATGTTTTATAGATGAGGAAACTGAGGTAAAGAGGGTTAAGTGATGTCCAGGATCACACAGCTAGTAACTGCCTGTGACCAGATTTGTACTCAGGAAAATGAGTCTGCTGACTCCAGGACTTGTACTTTCTCTACTATGCTACTTAGGTTCACTTCATAGGTTGCTATTGCTTACGAATTAATCACATATTGGTCAGCCTACTAAAAATTACTATTTATACTTAGCCTAGCTGGTCATCAGAGAAAGAAGGAAGTCAATAACTGAAACGTTTCCAGAAGAGTAGGAGCTGCTGGAGTTTGTATTTCTCTTGCATATTCTTTGAGAAACCTGAATTACTTCCTCAATATGATGAGGCATTAGAGTAGGAATATGGTAGAGGAAATTAACCCTTTCCTAGCAAGTGAAAAAATTCTTTTTTTTTTTTTTAAGCAATCGGGGTTAAGTAACTTGCTCGAGGTTACACTGCTAGTTATTTCTGGGTGTGGTGCTAAGTATATGAGAACGGATTTGATCCCCAGCTCATCCCAACACTGGAGCCAGTGCTCTTACTCGCTGAGACACCTGGCCGCCCCTAAGCAATTGGGGTTAACTAACTTGCTCAAGGTTACATGGCCAGGTGTTTCTGGGTGTGTGCTAAGTGTCTGAGCCCGGATTTGATCCCCAAGTCATCCTGGCATTTAGCATGGTGCTCTTATGTTCTGTGCTGCCTGGCCGCCCCAAGTGATAAAATTCTTAAGTTCCATGATTTTAAACATGAAATTATTTCAAAGGCTTTAGTAAGAATTTGAAGATGTAGGGAATCAAGATGGCAGAGTAGAAACAGGACATCCCTGCTGCTCTGGCTTCTAACTTCCCCAACCCATGTAAAAAGGGGACTCTAAACAAACATTGCAGCGATGGAACCCTCAAAATGACACAGAGAAGCTAACATACCACTGAGGACAGCCCGACATGTTGGCAGGAATCGACCAGCATGGCGCTCTGGGAGCCTAGCCCAGCCCCAAGCCAAAGCTTTAGCCCCAAGGAGGGCCTAACCAGCCCCCGGGCAGAGGGACTCCAGATCAGCAGCAGCTGTGGCCATTTCCAGATTTATCAAAATAGAGATACAAGGGACAAAGTAAGAGGTTAATGCAGTCTGTACTTTGGGACCCAGTAAGTGGGAGTGCATGACTTTGGCCCCCAGGGCGAGAAGTTTCTGAGAAGCTGATACAGCCAGCCAGCACCACATGGAAGCTTCAGCTTCTGGCCTGCAGAATGTAGGGGGACCAAGAACCAGTATGAGGGGTAATCGCTCTTGCTTTAACCTTCTTGGATCTGGATTGCAGTCTAGAGTGGAGGTCCTGGGGTGTTTGTCCAGCTTTCCAGAGCATGTGGAGACCTCAGAGAGGGCACCCATCAAATACACCTGGCAGCTGAGAAAACCCCATCGTTTGGGATGAAAGCTACCCTGTCTGGTGGCAGAGTCCTACTGTGGCAAAAAGCGCAGGGTTCAAGTGACTGAGGGGCAACATGACTAGGCAAAGGAAACAAAGCAGACAGAAAATTCCAACATTAGACTCCTATTTGGGGGACAAAAAGGAGAAAATCATGGAACAGGAGGAAGAAAGTGAAGTCAGAACTCCTGCACCAAAAGTTTCAAAGGAAAATATGAGCTGTTTACAGGCCATAGAGGCCCTTAAGATGCAGAATAGAGAAATGGAGGAAAAATTGGGAAGAAAAATGAGAACAATGCAAGAAAATTATGAAATGATAGTCAAAAACCTGAATAAGCAAAATAACACCTTAAAAATAGACAAAAATGGCAAAAGAGGCTCAAAAAGGTAATGAAGGGAAGAATGCCTTAAAAAGCTGAATTTGCCAGATGTAAAAAGAATCTCAAAATCTCAATGAGGAGAATCACTGCTTCAGAATTAGATTGGAGCAAATGGAAGCTAATGACTTTATGAGAAATCAATATGCTCTTAAACAGATCCAAAAAAATTGGAAGAATAGAAGGCAATGTGAAATATCTCATGGGAAAAAGGACTGACCTGGAAAATAGATCCAGGAAAGATAATTTTAAAATTATTTGACTACCTGAAGCCATTATCAAATTAAGAACCTAGAAATCATCCTCCAGGAAGTTCTCAAAGAAAACTGACCTGATGTTTTAGAACCAGAGGGCAAAATACAGGTCGAAAGAATCCACCAATCACCTCCTGAAAAAGATCACAAAAAGAAAACTCCTAGGAATGTTATAGCCAGGTTCTAGAATTCCCAAATTAAGGAGAGAATATTACAAGCATCCAGGAAGAAACAATTTGAATATTGTGGAAACACAATCAGGATAACCCAGGAACTGGCAGCTTCTACACTGAAGGATCGAAGGTCTTGGAATATGATATTCCGGAGGTCAAAGGAGCTGGGATTAAAACCAAGAGTAACCTGCACAGCAAAACTGAGTATCATGTGTCAGGGGAAAATATGATCATTCAGTGGAATAGAGGACTTTCAAGCATTCCTGCTGAAAAAACCTGAGCTGAATAGAAAATTTGATATTCAGATACAAGAAGCAAGAGATGCATAAGGGAAAAGAAATCATAAGGAACTTATCCAAGTTGAACTATTAACATTCCTACATGGAAAAAGAATAATTGTAACTTATGAAAGTTTTGTCAGTAGTTGAAGGGAATATATGTATATATATATATATATATATATA
>NW_027186325.1:4670312-4689744 GCF_028583685.1 Petaurus breviceps papuanus
TATATATATATATATATATATATATATATATATATACATATGTCTATATATGAGGGTATATGGACATATGAATACATATGTGAATGTGTGTATATATGTTTACAGGTATACATAGATAGAGGGGACAGGACCAATTTAAGAGAAAGGGATGATACTTAAAAGGTGAAATTAAGAGGTAAGAAGAATATAATAAGAGGAGATGGGGAGAGACAGATTGGGGTAAACTATCTCATACAGCAGAGGCAAGGGAAAATGGTTACATAATTTAATAATAGTAGGAAGCTCAGGTCCAGGTTTGTTCTACTAAGCTGAATCTTAATCATTTGAACATCTATTAGTTTTTTTTTTCTTTTAAGTGCTTGCCTCTCCTACTCAATGGGTTTCACCTTCTCTATAAGAAATACTACTCCCATACGATCAGAAATCTCTAGTTTTCTATCTGGCTGGCTGAGACCCAGAAGCTTCAACATTCCTATACAAGAAGAATTCTTTCCTCTCCAGGACCCAAGTGGTTCTTCTCACTATTGCTGTGAACTCTGAGTACTAGAATACATAGGTTCTACCACTTTCTTTTCAAGCCCCTAAAGAGAAAGGTGGTAGGAAAGGGGAAGGAGTGGATGGAAATCACTGCCTAAGAAACTGTTTTCATGACCTATTTTTTTAGGTCACTGCTCTGCCCTCTTTGCCTAACCTAATCACTAATCCTCTATAACCCACCCAGATTTCAAATTTTATTTAATAGGGGGAGAGGGTTTTCATTTTTCCAATGGAGATAAACTTTCTAAAGTTTATATTTCAGGGAAAGGTAACATACTTTTTTTTTCCCCTGAGATATGGCTATAATGACAGAACTAAACCTAGGACGTGTATTGGGGTTATGTGGGCTGATAGTGATAACATGGTAGGCCCATCAGACATAGAAAAGGACATAAAAGAGGGGAGTTAATGATTTGAAAACAAATATTGGCCAATTTCAGAAGTTTGCTCAAAGCTGGATAGGCCCTACAGTAAGAAAATATGGACAAACAATTATTTAAATCTTTCAAGCAAAATGTTTGGTTTTGGCTTGAATTATTCACATTCAATTAAAGAGTTCTGTTCATCCACAATATCAAGACAAAAACGACAGTGAATTTGTAATAAGTAGCTTTCTCTGCTAAAGTATCTCATTTTAGCTCCACAAAATTAGGGCATCGTTCAATCCTGATGCTACATTCATAGAACTATGAAGAACCCTACTTATTTATCAAAAGTAGAGGAAATCAGATGATGAGAATAAACATATGTCTAGAATTTCACTGCCTCCCTTTGTTAGGAAAGCATCATATTTATATTTTGCACACCTTCACACAACCTCCTTATTTCCTCCAATCCAAAAAAAACAAATTTGTGAATTTATTTTTCCTTCTAAATTATTTCCTTCTAGTCTCCCCCATATGGTGCTATGGTTGGCAAAAGGAGCAGCAGTAGTCATTCTAAAGGCTTAATACAATTAACTAAACTTGTAAGAAGGTCCTATAGCTTAAAAAAAAGAAATAAGACTTAAATAGATGCTCTCAGAAAGCCCTAGGAGACTCTCTTAAGGTGGACATCTATTTAAGGTGATAGCGGCAAAGATTTTACTGCATCCAGGGGTACAGATTATCTATGAAAGAAATTTATTTGCATTGTATCTATGTTCCCTCATACCCAGCCTATTTCAGAGTAAAAATATCTGCTAAAGTGGATAAAGTTTATAATTTATTAAAGTGTTCTATACCAAGAGAGCTAAATAATCTCTTGATTTGAGGGACCAGTTATATACCTTCAATAAAAAAAATGATAAATTATAGTAATCATGCTTCAGTTTTCTAAAGCATGTTATCATAACTTTAGAGTTTTTAATATCACTAAGTAGGCTAAATCCTTACAGTAGATTATTTTATAAAACTATATATAAAACCCTATTTAGTACTGTAATTCTGAAGATTTCAAAGTTGGTTGTTCTTTGAATTGATAACTGAAAGATATTTTTCAATTGGATTGATGTCACTTTTCAATTTCACTTTGAATATAGTCATTTAACCTAAATTGGCTTTATGGTTGCATAAAGTCAGGGAAACAGAAATCGATAAAGATATAGATAGATAGAGACAATAAGAGACAAGAACAAACATATAGAGAGAAATAGAGAGGAGAAGAGAACATGATAAGTAAGAAAAGAAGAAAGGAAAAGGAATGGACTGGGGAGCAAGAAAAAGAGAGAAGCAGGAATAGATAAGTTGGAGAGCATCATGGATTTTTAGGCTTGATAAAATATAATGTCAAAGTGAAATGCATATTTTCTGCAAATTGTATGTAATTGTACATAAGTGAATAAATGTCATGCATTATATTTTGAAGCCTCTTTAACCAAAGTTCATAGAAAATAACATAAATGGTAAAATATGAGTGCTACTACTTTACAGCATATATATGTATATATATAATCAGAAAGTGTTATTGAGAGAAGTTGGCATGTCATATCAAAATAATGTCAAAAAGGTAAGAGAAATCAAACTTTAAAATACTTCAAAATGTAAATAGTGGCAACTGCAGCATGCAAAAAAAAATAATCCAACCAATAATTAAATTTCTTTTATGGTTCTTAAAAATAATTCAGTTATAATGTAATAAATAATATCACATATACATTTATACACATAATAATAATATTAACAATTAGCAGTACAGGTGAAAGTAGAAGTCAGAAAGTTATTGAGCTCTGTGAATGTCCCAGTGTATTACAATTATAGAGACACCTGTGGTAAATAATTGATTTGATCCATTCTGGAAATATGGAGTACTAAATAGTCCTGAGAAGTAAACACTCTGCCAACAAGCCACAGGTGTACAACACAGGACGACATGAAAATATAATTGTGAAAGATGGGATGCCATTTTCTAAATATAACACATATAACCTAAAATAATTTTTGTAACTATTATATATTTATGTTTGCTCATTTGTTGTTTTTTTTACTGGTATCATAACACTGGAGCAGTCAAAATTCAGGCAATTGGTAGGTAAAATCCATATAATAGTTTGGATTTACATCTATAAATAAATAATAAAATCTTGATTAAATAGCAAGGCTTATAAACCTATAATTGTCCTCTCAATGCATACTACCAAAAATCAATGTGACATATCAAATCTGGAATTTTAATTACTCAGGTAATTATGAAAATACATAATCCTTACAGTACCTTTGAAAAATATTAATTGTGATAAAATTAATATAATGTATCTCCTGTGAATATTGAAATCCTGTCCTCATTATAACGAAAATCCTATTTTTAAAATGCAAATGTAATATAATTCATAGTATTCAAAATTACACTCTGAGAAGGAGAAAGACCTTTTGGAATCTTAATTAATATTTTCCAGACATTTGAGTTTGTTCATTGAAGTAGAATAATTTTTTTGATTATCTATCTAGAAGTGACAACTAATAGAAGTGAATAAAAATATAAATTATCCAAAATAATAACTGCTGAAAATATCACTTAATTATGTTTGCAATGGTATCAGATACACACATTTCTCAACACAGATATGCAATATAATTTTAAAGTGAAAGTGTCAACCTGTGTACTCAATCCCTCCCTGCCCCCCTTCATGCTATGTCTTTTTAGATTCTAAAGTCCTTGTTAAAAAGACTTTTTTTTCAACCTTTGCATAGTAAACAAAATATATCTTGATTTGCAAATTGAATTAAGTTGGATTTGTTTAAGTGATATTTTAGTAAGTAGTCTGAAACTCAAGTGGTTATTGGAAGAAGCTCTACATTCAAGGATAATTTAGAATCAATGAGACTTTAGTGCTTCAGGGTCCTAAGAAACCATCTATTTTAACTTATAACTTACCAAAATCCCGTATATGTCATCAAGAGCAAAAATTCATTCAGTAAGACTTGCAAAGTTCTAGTTGGGGAATTGACCTGACTTCTGAGAGAAGTTTTGCTTAGTTTGGCTACCACTAATTGTCAGAAATTATTTTCTGCCTGTCTAGAACAACTAGGTGGCATGTTGGATAGCACAATGAATGGGCTTGTAGTCATGTGAACTGAATTCCACCCTAGATGTTTATTAGCTTTGTGATCTTGGACAAGTTATTTAACCTTTTTCAGTCACATTTTTGGTCATTCATACAATAGGTATTGCAATGGACTTAAGATGAAAAGCATCATTGCAAAACAAACTGTTTTTGCTACTCACACTTGGATGAAGAGAACAGCTGCTGCTACCAGAGACCATTTCTGTGTGAGACTTCTTTGCCTGGCAATGTGCAGCACATGTTAGGGATGTATGTTCTAGTCAAAGTACAGAGCTCCTCTGGGTTGAAACCTACATATAGTTGGAATCAAAGAGTAAGTACGATACAAATGAGAAACTGCCTATAAATCTATCTATAAGCTCAATTAAGTGGATACACATACATACATGCATATGTAAGTATATATACATACATACACTCATACATATGCATACATGTAGATATACATATGCATTTATATCTTTTCATATGTAAATATTTTATTTTTCAACAAAAATAATTACAAGGGCAGTAATAAAAAACTGAAAAATGCAGTAATAAATTTTTATCAAAGACTGATATAATAAAAACTATAATAATTATAGTAACATATTTATTATATAATATATAATATAAATATAATAAATAAATGTACTGATATAATAAAAATATAATAAAAAATAAGTAATTATATAAACTGTTCTTAATCACATAAAATCCTAGAATATAGAAATGTTCTCCTCAGAGGTTCCCAAAATGTTTTGGCTTACTGCCTTCTTAAAAAAAATACTCAGTGCCCCTCTGGAAATCTACTTTCTTTAACCCTTTAATGTTTTTTTTAAATTTGCATAACAGAGAAATATTATATATATACATATATGTATATATAATTAAGAATGACATTTTAGTTTTAGTAATTTTTTCAAATTTGTGTTTTTTCCCTAATTGAAATTTTGATGAGACAATATTGCATCATGTACATGTACACGTTCTTGCTGATGCATGCTGGACTTTCCAACAATGCAGGACAGGGTCACCTGCCAACACTTGCTTGTTAAGACCTGTCAGTTGACTTGAATGTTGATATGATGTAATATAATTTAATATTATATATTATAATAATATAATATGATGTAATATAACTTGTATTTTGTATGTTTATTCAGAAAATAATGTATTTACTATGACTTTAACTCTGTTACATAATAAATGAAACATGTATGGAAATTTTCCTATCTTTACTTCATTATATGTCTACCACCCTCTTATTTTTATTCATCACCTGTCAGATGCACCAGAGGCTAATACTAAGCCTCCTGTATCATTCTCGCACCCCCACAGGGTGTGGCATCAACAATTTTAGGAATCTATGGTTCTCCTTCCTTATTCAGCATATAATATTGTGTACTGCTTGCTTAATTGTTCAGGGATTATATTTTAAATTACTAATATGTGGTTAAAGCTTGATTGTGATACATGGTTGTTAAAAACACATTAATTTGGGGTGCCTAGGAGGCATAGTGAATAGAGCACTGGTGCTGAAGTCAGGAGGACCTGAGTGCAAATTCAGCCTTAGAGCCTTAACACTTAATAGCTGTGTGACTTTTTGCAAGTCACTTAACCCCAATTGCCCTGCCTTCCCCCCTCCAAAAAGAAAACAAAAAACACCTTAACGTCAGTCCAATGTATCATTCTAGAGTTTTATTTATACAACCATTAAAGGGTTTTTCATTTTTATGTCTAATTTAGACATGGATACATTGTGATATTGAAGTGATTTTTCTGGTGCAGACTTGTTCATCTGTGTTATAGAATGCTACACTTTGGTGGGCAAAATGAGAAATAGAGAAGTTGAAACTTAACCTTGAGATTATCGTTATATAAAGAGGTAAGAAATGGAGCTTGTGGTTTTGTTAATCCAATCTATTTTCAGTGGATAGGAATCCAATCTCTAATCCCTACATCCTATTTTTCATACATAACCTCTACTATCTGTGACACATATAAGTTAGATGTAAAGGAATTATTGAGTTTGTGCCAAACATATCCTTCTACACGTAGAATCATTCTAAGGACTATGACTGTGCCTTTCATTTAGAGGGTCAGATCTGGGAAAGCACTTTATATGTACTCAATAGACATTCCTGGTACTTGGCAATTAATGCATCTGTTGCTGAAATGACTTGTTTTGGGGGCCATTATTTGAGTTATGTATATGAAGAATTTCAGTGTCATTGTCTACACACTTATATACCTGCAGCGAAAGAGAAATACCCAGGATGTTCAGAAAGGGCAAATAGCCCTCACTTCATTGACTTCTTTTTAGGTGAGGTGGAGACCTCTCCGGGGGCCCCAGCTATATGCAATGTGTTTATTTTCATTATGAGGTGGGGCAGGGATTCATGGTGGTACTGAAGTGATTTGTTTATTACTGACTTGATCAGCTGCTTAATTCCATTTCAGTTAGTCATAGAAACATCCTCTTAAGTGGGAAGATACATGATTAAAATAACATTATCAGTTTTATCAGTTTGTTTGCCTTGCAGGCCCACAGACATACCTTTCATATTAACTTGGGCTGTTTTCCAATTATTTCACTGCCATTGACAGGACCACATGGCTATGCCCAAGTCAGGATAGATACATATATATACTCATTTAAATGTTCAGTTTGGGGAAAAGTGGTACTGCTCATATCTCTGCCCCTTGTTCTGACTGAACATTGCAATTAGATGTTTAAACGTCATCTTCAGGCATCTAGATTGCTACTATGCTCTATTTGTGTATCCTTTAGGGGGTGAGACAAACACGGGCCCAGTTCACAAAGGGCATTATCATTCTAATGTTTTTTTTTTTAATCTTCATTTTACCTTTCACTTAATTTTCTATTATTCTTTATAGGTTCAGGTCATCTGCAAATTGACTAAGTATGCCATCTATGAATTCATCCAGGTCATCGATAAAACTACTGAATATTGCATTGCCAAGAACATATCTCTGTGACTTTTTACTAGCAATCTCTCTTCAAGATGGAACTTCTCCATTAACGTTTCTTTTATAGAGTCAGTCAGGCTATTCTAAATTATCACCTACTTAAAAAGTGTCTATAACAACAATCACAGGAGATATTTAAAAAATATATTTTCAGTTATCTAGGTAGAAATTTGCAGCCTGATCTCCCAGAATGATTATGCTATCAAAAAAAAAAAAGGAAAAAAAGAAAAGAAACCTGTTCTTGAAGAAACTGTCTTGGTATTTAAAGATGATGACTTCCTTTGCTAAGTGTTCAAAATCCATACAACAATGTAGTCCAGAATATCATCAGAAATTAAAAAAAATGATGCTCCCATTCTAATATTTGAAGAAACTCTCTCCCTTTTATTGAAAATAGTAGTAATTGCCCTTTCCTGGTCCTGTTACAATTCGCTCATTTTCCATGACCTTTCAAACATCATGAAATATGACTAAACCAATATACCTTTCATATCATTGAGTACGTCAATTTTTATGGTCGTCTGAAGCTATTGAAGACAGGTCAATTTTTTCTTGCCATATCACTTATCTTTTTTTCCGACCACTTTTGTTCTTTACTTCCCAATTCAAAGATATTTTTACTTGAAAGAGAAAAGCGAATCAAGAATTGAGTTGTATGACCATTTCACTGTCATCCAAAAGCATCAATCTATTTATGCCAAGCAAAAGACCTAATCAATTTTTAAATCTTCTTTTTGCTTCAAATATAATTAAAGCAAACTTTTTTTTCTTTCATTTAGCATTTGTTGCCAGCTTTATTTGAATCTGAACTATAAGACTCCTGCCCCTATTTTTACAGTAGCCTATTTGTCTTTTATAGTGTTTCCTCAGTTACTTACACTTGCTCCTTTTGTGTAAATAAGCTATTTCAAGATTTTAGTTGGTGATTGATTTCCCTGTGGTGTCATGTTATTTCAATTAAGCACCTCCATTTATTACTCTTCATTGCAACTATTTCTGCTGATGTATTTAGAATTTCTTCTTCAAATATATTTCCCTGCAGAATTCTAGGGCATTGGATATTTACACCAAATACCTTTTATTATGTATTTGAAATATATCCACTATAAGCAAAATTATTTGGAAGACCATTACTGGCTTTTATTCTCTTCTACATTATGAACTTTAAAGTAGCATGGTTTATTGATCCCAAAATTTCATTTATGTCTATTTTATAAAATTGTTCTTTATTTTTTAATTTATCTCTCTCACTTCTCTCTCTACCATTAAATAAGATAAAACACTTGTAAAATATGCATATTCAAGCCACACAAATTCTAGCATTGATTATGTAAAAAAATAATACATGTATCAATTTGCACCTTAAGTATATCACCTATCTGTCAGACATGATCCACCAAGACAATGCATTTCACAGAATTATTAAATATGTCAAATTATTTTATCTTTGTGATATATATGTGTGTGTGTATGTGTACATACATACATATACACACATAGGAGAGAGACAGAGAAAGACAGAGACAGAGAGAGAGAGGGAGAGAGAGAAATATAAAGATAGAGAGAGAGAGAGAGATTGACTATTTCCTGGATTCCTGTATCAGCTCAAATCATACTATATCAGTTCATAAGTCTTCCCAGGTTTCACTGAGCTGGTCCATTCATAATTTCTAATAGTATAATTTATTGATAAATCATAATTTTTTTCATTCAAAAGACACACTTTAGTTTCCAGCTCTTTGACAGTGCAAGAAGAGTGTAGACCTAGTCAAAAGATGTAGTTTAATAACTTTTTTATTTGCTTAATTCCAAATTATTTTTCAAAATTACTGGACAAATTCACAGCTCCACTAATAGTAAAGAATAGGAAAACAAAATAAATTAAAACAAAACAATTAAGAGTCATGTGATTATCTGAATGCCACAAATAGAGTCTAGACGTTGCATTTAAAGATATCTTAAAATAAAACTATCCAAATCTCTTAGAGTCAGAAGACAAAATAAAAATACAAGGAATATTTGAGTCACCTTCTGAAAAAAAAAACAAAAAGAAAATCCCCAGTAATATCATAGCCAAAAATCAGAATCTCCAATTCAAAAAATTCTTTGGAGAGTCAGAAAGAAAAAAAAAAGTCATGTACTGAGGAATCACTCAGTATTACATATAATTTAGCAGTTGCCACTAAAAAGTAGTAGAGAACTTGAAAAAATAAATTCTAGAAGGTAGAAGACATAGACTTACAGGCAAGATTAACTTAATCCAGAAAAAAAAAAAAAAACTTGCTACAATGCTATAAGGAAATATATAGTCCTTTCATGAAAATAAAAGAAGCAAATAGAAATTTATTTATGCATAAAGTATTTTATTATTGTATATATATTATATATGTATATTATGTAATACATATATATTATATATAATGTATATTATATAATTGTATTATTAAATACAATTGTAAATTGTATTTACAACTACAAAAGAAGTAAGTTTGATAGTATTTTTGATGTAATTCCTACCCCCCCCCAAAAAAAAAAGAAAATGACAACTACAAGTGTCTAAAATGTCCTACTTCCTGGTCCTCATCTCTTTCTTTTGAAAGCCTAATTATCCTCCAATCTAGTTCATATGTGTAATGTTAAGGCAATGGGAAGATATTTCCTGCCCATTAATGGGTCTATGTGATCTACTTTGAGCTTGGGCCCAACTGACTCCTGTGATGGAGCATGAGTCACATAGAGCTTGAGTCACTTGGTACCCATGGTACCAAGAAGCTTGCTGAGCAGGTGGAGCAGGAAAGGTGGAGTATGAAGACAGAATAAGGCACAGAAGCTATGATGAGTGACCCAGGAAGGAATTTTGCCTAGTGGAGCTTGTTTGTGGAGAGGCCTAACCTATGCTTGTTTGTGGGGAGGATTGGGGAGCTTGGTGCTTACTGCGTTGGTGATGTGTATAAACTTCTTTGTTACTGTGGTGGAATAGGCTTTCTGGTGTCTGAATAAATATTTTGGTTTTGCCTTTGGGAAGAAAGCTATTTATATTTTGCAAATTTACCCTTGAAATACAAATGCATATTCATAGCAATTACTATGGATTGGATATTGGCGATATAATACTGCATGCAATTATTTGTATATGTGGCTTATTG
Organism: Petaurus breviceps papuanus; assembly: GCF_028583685.1. Taxonomy (NCBI): domain Eukaryota; kingdom Metazoa; phylum Chordata; class Mammalia; order Diprotodontia; family Petauridae; genus Petaurus; species Petaurus breviceps. The sequence goes on from NW_027186325.1 coordinate 4,680,510, forward strand.
TTCTCATGAAATTAGGTAGGAACCATGTAATTTTGACCTTGCTATTTGTTCCACTACTAATGATTATCATTAACATTTAGTTAATTTTAGAATTGAAAAGGATGTTAAAGTTCATCTAATCTGTGTCTCTATCTTAATATGGGACAAGACGCTAAGCTCTTGAGACTAGTCATATTTTATGCTCTTAATAGGTAAGGACAGAGTCTTATTAATTTCTTTTTTGTGTGTTTTAGAGGGCAATTGGGGTTAAGTAACTTGCCCAAGTTTACACGGCTAGTTTTTTTTTTTTTTTTGGTGGGTGTTAAATGTCTAAGGCTGGAACCGAACTTGGGTCCTCCTGACTCCAGGGCCAGCACATTACTTACTGTGCCACTGTAATGGAAATGCAAATTTAAAGATCTTCCCTGCCCCTAGGCTAAAGTGCACCTGAAGCCTGGGGTGGGAGGCTTGTTTTTCAGTTGATACTTTTTGATTGGCTAGTGGGTCCAAGAGGTTGTTACATTCTCTGAGCCAGGAGAAGGCTATATAAGCCCTGATGTGAGGCTTTGTTTTGGGGGCTCACTTTGAGAAGTGTTCTATGATTTGATCTGGATTCTGGGAAGCCGTTGTCCAGAGCCCCCCTGGCTTTGAAATCCAGATGTTGTTTGGTATGGATGTAATGGTTGGACAGTTTGGAAAGCTGTCTACTTGATGTGTTTCTGTCTTGATAATTCTGCCTGTATACTTTGAAGTTCAGGGTGCTGACCTTTTTCCCCTGAACAAGGTAAACGATATATGTTTGACTGATTAAAGTAAGCTTGTTAACCCATTTTGAGTTGCTTTCCTTTAACAAAGCAGATCCAAGAACCTGTTGTGGCAGCAAACCCTGAGGACTCTTGGGGTGCTTGCTGCTACAGCCACCCAAGTCTTATTAATCTTTGCATTTTCCTTTACAACTAAAATTTAGTTTCAGTTCAAAAAAGTCATTTATACTTGCTTTTCTTTACTGGATCTACACTTCCTCCTTTGTAAAATCATAATAAAAAAAGTTTAAATGGAATAATCACTAAATTTTTGCTGCACTAATAAAAGGTAGAAGTTAATGGACTCCTTGAGAGCCATGATCATGTTCGCATTTGTGTTCTCTCTCTGTCTATCTCTCCGTGTCTCTCCATGTCTCTGTGTCTCTCCATCTCTGTACCTCTCTGTCTCTGTCTGTCTCTTCCTCTCCCTCTATGTCTCTCTCTCTGTCTCTCTTCTATAGCACTCATGAGAGTGCTTGGCACATAAGAAACACTTAATATATGCTTTTTGACTGACTATGGATTACATTTCCTAAAATGTATTGCATAGAAAAGTGATTGGTCCAAAGGACATAAGTTAAAAGTCGACATAAATTAGAAGAGAAAAAAATTTAAGCAAGAGAAGTTGGAGAAGGACTAGAAGGAAAAGAATAAAAAGAGAGGGAAGAGGAGAAACACTCAACTTAAAAAATTCTAGGGGAAGGAGTATATTTGAGCCATCTCATGAGACTCTTCAGAGATGATTGATTAATAATTGGTGTGAGTATTTACAACTTAGAAATACATAAGGACTGTAAATAGTGACTCTATTATAATCTTATATTAACTAGAGTTTAACTAGAGTTATGAAAGTTAACTCTAGTTTAACTAGAGTTAAGAAAGATATGGAGAAAATGTTAATCATTCAGATTAAATTTAAGTGTGTCTTCTATTTTTGGCAGCCAATTATTAAACATTTACCAATGGACTACTCAGTAGGAGTTGCTGTTGCTGTTGTTATTTTAGGGCATCTAAGTGGCATAGTAGATAGAATGCCAGGGCTGAAGTCAAAAAGACCCATCTTCCTCAGTTTTTTATTTTTATTTTTTTAATTGATTTTATTTTATTTTTCTTCCTGAGTTTTAATCTTGCATCAGGCACTTTCTGGCTCTGTGAGCCTGAACAAGTCACTAAACCTTATTTGCTTCAGTGATTTATCAGTCAAATGAGCTGGAGAAAGAAATAGCAAACCACCCCAATATCTTCGCCAAAAAAAAACCCCAATGTGGTCATAAAGAGTTAGACACAACTGAAATGACTTAACTCTGTGGGAGGTTGGGGGGGGGTGAATAAAAGGAAGATAGGGAAAAGATTGAGAATGAAGAGCTTGAGAAGAAAAACTAATAAGACAAAGTAAGGAAAGCAAGCTGAATATAACAAAGTATTAGGCAAGCTAACATCTGAAGTATGACTGACAAGGTGATAAAATGCTAAATGGGTAAGAAAGTAGAAAAAAAGGATTATTATGTTTTCACAGTGCACTTGTTTTAGGACAGCAGTTTCTTTAAATTGAGAGCTGCATCCCCAATTTCCCTAGGCTCCCACTTATTTAATGGATTCCTTGGTGATGTTACTTCCTCCTAGTGAAACGTGATTGACCTCAGGTTCTCTGGCAAGTTTCCTGACCATGGGGCCACAAAAAGCTTAAGCCAAATGGGCTTAATGCCTCTCAGATATGGTGGTTGCCCAAGACCTTAGGAGTTCCTATACCCCGATGACTGACTGACTGTAAGAGTTTACAGATGGAGATGGGGGTGGGGCTCTTGCAGAGGAATCAAATGCCATCAATATCTGTTACATATCCTTGTTCTATTAGGACGAAGTAAACCTCCTTTGTTAAATATTCAGTGCATCATTAATGTATCCTTTTGTCTCAACATTGAACCTGAACTAAGAGTTGCGAGTTCTGACTTTAGATTCCAGACTACAGCAGCATTGAAGTTAAAAATTTCAGAAAAGAAGGACAGATATGAGAACTGAGCACATAGTTAAAAATATGTTATCTGATTATGGAGTTTGGATTTTTGGATTAACACATGATGACACTACATATTAATTAAAATCATTATTTCATTGATTTTGTTATATATGGGACTTTAGAGATCATTTATTCTATCCCCACAATTTTATAGCTAAAAAAATTAAGCTCACAAACATACAGATGGTAAACAAATTTTTCCACATAATTTTCCTCATTTGTACATTGGGGTAGCTAGATGATTTCCACTATCACTTGCACTTTTAAATTCTAATTAAACCCTACACACTACTGTCCTATTTTTTTTCCAGCATTTCCCAACCCTTCCCCTTCTTTTTCCTTGGAGTATTTCTTCATTATCATAAACCTATATCAAGAGCAAAAATGTTCCATGGTTAAATTGGTTTTGAAAACCATTTATTAGGCAATGGGAAGCAAGCACTTAACACCCACAATACTTCCTTTGGTTACCCACAGAAATTAAATAAACCAAGGAAAACACATTGCAATTTAATTGATTTATGTTAACCAACATAAGATGCCTTAAAAATATTCTTACTTATTAAAACTCTAATTTAATAATATATTAAAATGCAATTTATCTATGTAATTATGCCTACAATTCTGTTGCTCTGAAACAAATGAAAATCAATTCTATGACTCTCAAATGAAAAAAAAAATATTGGAAATAGTGTAGTAAGATTACATCTATTCATCTAAGTCTGGGGTGGGAAACTTTTGGCCTCAAGGCTATATGTGGTGCTCTAGGTTCTCAAGTGTGGTCTTTTTAATCCAAACATTTTGATTCTATCAAAGGGACATACTTGAAGACCTAGAGGACCATATGTGGCCTGGAGCCTGCAGGTTCCCCACTGCTGATTTAAATAATCATTAGATATTCCCTATAACTGACCTTATGGTGAAAGCATCAGATGATGATTTTTTTTTAAAGCAATCGGGGTTAAGTAATTTGCTCAAGGTTACATGGCCAGTTATTTCTGGGTGTGGTGCTAAGTATCTGAGCCCAGATTTGATCCCCAGGTCATCCTGACACTGGAGCCGGTGGTCTTACTTGCTGAACCACCTGGCTGCCCCTAAGCAATTGGGGTTAAGTAACTTGCTCAAGATTACCCGGCTGGGTGTTTCTGGGTGGGTAATAAGTGTCTGAGCCGGATTTGATCCACGTGTCATCCCGACACTGGAACTGGTGCTCTTACTCGCTGTGCTACCTGGCCACCATGATGCTTTTTTTTTTTTTTTGCCTCAGTTTTATGAAGTAGTTACAGTGCATGGTTTCTGTTTCCTATGTGTGTGGCCTTCCTAAATGCATTTTCATTTTTATAACATTTGTGACTGATGATTAAAATAGCATAACCATCAGAACAAAGGAATCTCACAATGCATTAAATTGCTTTGTCTGTCTATATTTGGACTGAGATGAAGGTGGAAAAAGTTCTTCCCAAGAAAACCAAAAGAAAATATTTAGGTGACCTTTCCTCATTTTTAAAATCACATTGATTTTAAATATTGATGAAACACATTAATAACGTACATATTTAAGATGAACGATTGTAACTCACAAGACACATTGTGTAGGATTAAGAGCCTTAGGCTCAGAGAAGTTAGATTCTTTGGGTTTGGGCTCCTGTAAATGTGAGATACATGATTTCTATAAAGTCAATCAACCATTTTGAGTTTCAGTTTTATCATATGCAATAAAGGACTGAAAAGCAATAAATTATAGTTGATAAAATACAGAGGCTTATAATCAGGGACCAATTAAATAACAAAAAAATACCTGTTATTAAGTACCCACCATGCACCCCTAGAAGACTGATATTTTTGTGATGATAAATTAGGGCATCTTTTGTCTCAATTCATACATATGTACATACATACATGCATATACTTTGTGATGGGGTTTAGGCTCTGGGAGACCTCTTGATCTTTCCACTTTTTCCGGGATTCCCCTGAGATCAAAAGTACTCTGTTATCTCCAGGTAGCCTTCAGCTACCACCCATCTTTGATCCTATCAAAATATCCAAAATAACCAAATAACCAAATCCAAGTAACTAAATATGTTACCCTTAAACTAGACTAGCCCTCCATTTTCTATTACCTCTGGCTGTTTCACACTGGTGATCTCATCAAAATCCCATTCTTTTGGTTCATGGAGTCTGACCTCAGTTCCATCAAGATCCTCCTTAGAGTCCTCCTCAAGATCCTCCCCAAACTGTCTTGTAGACCACCCCTAGATCCCTCCCATAGTCTTTATGTATGTAACATTCATCTTGCCTCCATGAAGCACTGAGATCCAATCTAGCTCACACTCAATCTGTGTCAGATTGTTCTGGTCCACTTGTCAATACAAGTGTCACGAAAACTTAGACTTCTTAAGAGTCTACCCATTATTGTGGATCTTTGTTAAACTTTGTTTTACTTTCACTGAGAGAAGGCTTGAGTGGGATTCATTTGGCAGGACCCAGAGAGTCAGTATTTTGGGGTCTTGAGCACCCCTAAACCCCAAACTTTAATACTTTGTATATGTGTGTGAGTATAATCTGTTACATTCTGAGATCTTTGTATCCAGCCCTAACCTCTCTCCTGATCTCCAGGTTTACATCATTTACTGTCTATTGTAATGAATGTCCTATAGACATCTTTAACTCTACATTTCAAAAACTGAGCCCATTATCCTTTTTTTCACCAAATTCTATCATCCTAATTTCAAGGGTACTGCCATCCTCACTGTCACCAGCCTCATAATACAAGTGTCATTCTCAACTCTCCACTTTGTCTCACATATCTAAGTTGTTGCTTAGATTGGTTAGATGTCATAAGTAATCTGTTGCTACAAATGGATTATTCTACCTTTACTGGTACTGGCCCTCATCACCTACCACCAGGACTATTACAATGCCCTTTTAATTAATCTGCCTGCCTCAAGTTCTGCCTACTCTAGTCCATCCTCCACTCAGCTATCAAATTGATCCTCCTAAAGTGCTGGTGTAAGGCTAATGGTATTTAAAGATCTCCCATGCCCCTTGTATTGGCAATCTATGAGTTACTTAGCACTTATTAAGAACCAGAACTTGTGAATGGGTCTTGTTGATGAAACAGGAAGGGTTGGGGCAGGGAGGAGCTAATAAGGAGAGGCCCAGGCTAGAGAGGGAAGAGATTTGGAGAACAGAACTTGTTCTGGCAGACTTTCTTCTAAGAGTCAGTGAGAACTTCTGCTGAGATTTTTCTTCTGAGAATTTCTTCTGAGAACTTCTGCTGAGAACTTCTGAGAGCCAGCCAGAACTTCTCCTGAGAACTGCTGGAAGCAATCATTGTGGAGGCTGAGCAGCTACTGTGAGTGAGGAGAGGAGGATGCTTGTTTGGGGGAATCTGTTTTGTTGTGAAAATTTGGGAATGTGGGTGTTCATTGCATCAAATATGTGTATCAACTTCGTGGTTACTGTAATGACTTTGACCTTCTGGTTTTGGGACTTGGTTTCCTGGTATTTGAATAAAGGCTTTGGTTCTGTCCTCCATGTGGAGAGACTGTTACAATTTGTGATTCACAATTATAACAGCAAATTCATAGCCACCATGGGTGTTGTGAATATTGTATTGTAGTCACAGCAGGTCTGATGATTTCACTCTCTTCCCACCCTCCAGTCCCACACATTTAATATACAGCAATGGCTTCATATTACTTCAAGAATCGAATATAAAATTTTCTGTCTCTATTTTAAAGCACTTCATATTCTTTTCATGCCTTAAATTGTCTAACACTTGATTCCCTTCCACACATTGTATTATCCAGTGATACTGCCTCCCTTACTATTCCTTACATAATAGATTTTTATCTCACAACTCTGGATATTTTTACTGGCTACTCCTGTGCCAAGACTTATTTTCTTCCTCATCATTATCTCTTTGTCTCTTTGCTTCCTTTTAGTCCTAGCAAAACTCCTTTGTTTTTTTTTGTTTGTTTGTTTTTTGTTTTTTGCCTTTTTAAGGGCAATTGCGGTTAAGTAACTTGCCCAAGGTTACATGGCTAGTATTTTTGTGTGGGTGTTAAGTGTCTGAGGCCAGAACTGAACTTGGGTCCTCCTAACTCTAGGGCTGGCGCTTTACTCACTGCACCACCTAGCCACCCCCAAAACTCCTTTGTTACCAAGAAGCCTTTCCCAATTCTCCTTAATGCTAGAACCTTGCCTCCAAGATTATCTCTGATTTATACTGCATGTATTTACAGATAGTTGTTTAGATATTTTCTTTCCCATAGGACTGTGAACTTTTTTTTTTGCTTTTTTGGAGGGCAGTTGGGCTTAAGTGACTTGCCCAAGGTCACATGGCTAATTTTTGTGTTAAGTGTCTGAGGCCAAATTTGAACTCAGGTCTTCCTGACTCCAGGACCAGTGTGTGTCACTGTGCCACTTAGCCGCCCCTGAACTGTCAACTTTTTGATAGCACAGACCATTTTATTTATTTTTTCTTACTTCCATGGCTTTCCCAGTTCTTAATATAGTGCTTTGCACAGAGAAGACACTCAATAATTCCTTGCTGATTTGAATTATTGATTTTTATAGATTACTCCCATGAATGGGATGCATATCTTTCTCACTTCTTCCTCTTAGAATTCATAATTTCTTTCAAAAATCATAGGCTGCATCTTCCATAAATTAGCCTTGGAGCTGATCTGTATCAGTTGCCTGTCATTCCACAAAAGAAATGTCCTAATTTGATGAAATTAAAACTCAAGATCAAAATATGCAAAAATAGAAATAGTATTAGTACCAGGGACATTAAGATGGAGACAAGTAAGACATCAGAACAGAAAGAATGAATGAATACAAAAGCAATTGTTCATTGTTTACCATTTGCTATGGCCTGTGCTAAACTGTGGGATACAAATATAAGCAACAGTAACAACAATGATAACAACTAGAGAAAGAGTCAATGCCTTTGAGGAGCATACTTAATTATAGGGTAGTTAGGGCTAAAGAGGGTTGTTGTTTTCAGGAATTTCACAGGGATGATGAAAGTTATCATAGCATAATTTATTAAGATATAATTCTGAGGAGTGAGAGCTGACGTTCACTTAATCTTGCCAGAACCAGTTGCAAGGCAGTAGATTGAACATTTGACAAGGCATGATGAAGACTACAGAAAAAGAGCAGGATAGTAGATCTGTAGGCAACAAGTTTTGATACACTCTCACCAATCAGAAAACTAGGGATCCAATAGCCCAGAGTAGGAGTACTTGTTCAGGGGTGTAGGCTGCAGGGTGTGAGAGTTGCATGAATGAGAATATTTAAACAAAAATATTTAAATTAAATAATATTTAAATTAATATTTATTATAAATAAAACATTTAAATAAAAGAGACTAATGAGAGAAAAAGAAACATTTAGATTACTGAGTCATTGGATTGTTAGTATTTGCAAGCACAAGCAAGGTGGCATTTTTGTTATTTTCTTTTTGGAGTTTAGTTTCCAAGGGTAAAGCTAGTATTAATCACCTTTGAACCCTGATAATTCACAGCTGTGCTGAGTCAGTAGGTTTTGTGTCTTCTGATTCTGAGCCAATCAGGGGCAGAGACATTTTATATATTCTGGGAGGTTAGTATTTTATTTTGGGGGTTTTCTAATGAGAAGGATGTTTTGATTTCCTGTTGGAGACTCTGACTAACCATTTGTTCAGAGCCCCCTTGACTCCTCAGATTTCTGTGCTGCCTTGATCCAATGATATATGTAAAGTGTAGAGCAACATTCCTATGTTCAGACAGCTGGAGCCCTGCCTGTTGGTATTTGTGCTAATTTCTCTGCTTGTATTTTCCATACTTACTTCTTTCTCTGTAATTAAAGTAGGATATAAACTGATTTTAAAATTTTAAACTTAAATTTTTAAATTTTAAACTGAAATTTAATATTTTTTTAATCATGATTTTTAAAGACATTATTTTTAAAAGAGTTCCATAGACTTACCAAACAAAATTCTAAGCCCTGACTAAACAATGACATCAACAAAAAACTGCCAGTAAATTATAGACAATAATATGGATTATAACAATGTATTGAAGTATGAAGACTATTTCTTTAGATGTGTTGATCGAGAATGGAAATGAAATGTCTTAAAGTTTGTTAAAGATTCTTGGAAGATATGTACAGCATTGACATTACAATTTGTTTTAAAGACATTTCCCATCTTCAATAGTGTAACTAACTGAATTCCAGTTCTTTTTCTTTGATGAAGCCATTTGATAAACTCAGAAACCAACACATCTTTCAAAGCCTTGTAAATCCTGACTTTTAATTACTATAAAAGAAATTTGTTCACTTTGGACCTTATATCACTAATGGCAGATTGTGAGAAGAAGAAAAAATGTCGCAGAATCGTATCTATCATAATAAAAGGAGATAGCCTCCCTTTAAGAAAGCCCAT
>NW_027186325.1:4689754-4707713 GCF_028583685.1 Petaurus breviceps papuanus
GGAGATAGCCTCCCTTTAAGAAAGCCCATTGATTGTAATATGGGGATACATACACATAGACATCTCCTTGCTTTAGATTCCCCAGACTACCACCAACTCAAAGTTATGCAAAATAGACTCTCAGAGCAAATACAATCTTGTTCTTTGCTGCATAATGACACAATACCAAATTTAAGACTTCTGAATTCAAAATGTTTGTTTTTGAAATATAAAGATAAGGACTAGACTTATGATTTCACTGGCTAAGAGAATGCCAAAAAGAAATTCTCTCAAACTGTCAGCCCTAGTTAATTCTCTACACTTATACATTACAAAGAAGGTTGCATTAATAACTTGACTCGTCCAAAGTCACACAGTCACTATGTGTCCAGTTTTAACCTAAACTCATATCTTCCTAGCCTTGAGGTTGGGAATCTCATTCACTAAGTGATGCTGCCTTTCTCTAAGCATCCAGTTTAGATAAATAGGAAGTAACTACATGGGCATTCCATCAATCAGTCTTTCAATTAACAACCATTTATTCCATGTATCTAACATCATTTGAAACTTAGCTGTGTTATGTTAAGTGAAATTCCCTGATAGCTAAAGATTACCCCTAAAAGTACCCAAGTATTTTCATTGTAAACATTTTGACAAAAATTATTTTTAAAATAAATTACCCACTTTCCTTATTCTTTCGTGGAACTATATTTAACATAATTTGACATTTTCTTAATGGCCCAAGGTCATCATTATGTACATCAATTATTATACCTTATGGTTTGGCGGGTGTCTCCCTCCCCCCACAATTCTTTCCTCACTGTCAGGCTGTCAGAGCAACTAGCATTGCTGGAAATATGATTTCTAAACTTTCTGCATTCCTGGGTCTAATATGGTGTATGTGGAAATCAACCTTGTTACTATTCTTTGTAAAATAAGTAAATAAGTGTTTATGTATGGCCAAAGTAACTCTTCAACCAATCAAATACAATTGCAAATGATATAAGAAAAAGTAACGAGATGCATTTAAAATGAAATTGAATTTATTATTTTAAGTCATGGATTTCAATTAATTTTTATCAAATGTATATTATATATTCACAGTGTATAAAGCATGTAACTAGACTCTGGGGATACAGAGAATAAAAACAAATGTGTCCCTATATTCAAGGAGCTTACATTTTACATTGTGGATAGTTAGCAGGATGTAGTTAATAGAGCATTAGGAGTGGTCAGAGGATATTGCTTTCTATCTTGCTTTGGCCTCTTATCTCTATATTACTGAGCACATCATTTATCTCTATGCCTTATATTTCTCATCTGTACAATGAAGGAGTTGGAACAAATGATATCTTAGGTCTCTTCTAGATCTAAATCTAGAATCTAGAATGAGAAATGAAAAAATATAGAGAAAATTACACACAGTAATTATAAAGGGGGTGAGAATAGTACCAATAGCATTACTCTTTGATGGAAGCTAAGAATTCTAAAAGGCACAAGTAAATAGAAGATACATTTCAGATACTGAGCACTACCTGTGCAAAAACATGGAGAAAGAAGATGGGATATCACTGAGAGGGAATATTCAGTCAATCAATTTCACTATAACAGAGAATGTAAAGGGGCTGCATGAGCTTGGAAATATTGTTCAGGTCTATATTATGGAAGGCTTCAAATGCCAGATTCATAATTTTGTACTTTACTCAGGAAGAAAAGGGGATCCACTGAAAATAATTAGTAGGGGAATAAGATAATTAGATTACTTTAGAGAATATCAAAATAACAACATTTTGAAAAAAAATGTATTGAAAATGGGAAGTCAGGGAGACCAATTAGGGTCCAGAGTCCTCTTCAAAACCCCTGGTAGGAGTTGATAAAGCCACCCATGTGGAAAGAAGGGGTTGGATGAAAGAGATGCTATGGAGGAAGAATCAACCACACTTGACAGCAGATAATATGTGAGTCAGTGGGATTGAGGGATGTGCTAAGGATAATTCCAACTGATAAATTAACATTTTAAAGAATTATGTTAAAGAAATATGCTAAAAACTAAGATAGAAATGCTGAGAATTAAACATTTTATATTCTCAAAGACCTTGCATTTAAATAATGGAGAAAATAAATATGAGTGTGTGTAACCTAGTCTTGTCTACACATACCCAATTCACATAACATGGAAGCTACCGTGAAAGGCCTTTGGAACAATTCCAAAGTTGTTTTTTTTTTTTTTAATGGACACCTTTGTATCCTGTACTACTTAGGTGAAGGTATCCCCCTTTAATTACCTTCTTGTGTCTTTAAGACTTGAGACAGAGCCATTTGTTTTGCATTATTATTTGCTGTATTGAGAGGGTGAAGACAACAGTGTGCTGAAAGCATAGACTAAATGAACTGAATTGGTAAGAGAGGAAGGATTTCCTTCTCATTCTAACCCTTTTTGTACCCTGGTTCTGAGAAATTAGCCTGGGGCCATTTTTTCTGTTTTATCATTTTCTTTCCTGGTTTTAGGTGTCAGCAGTGATCCCTACAAGGCCCAGTAGGAACCATGGCAACTTTGGAGTGAAAATCCAGAAGGGATGTCATAGTCATCCAATCCCTCATGGAAGTCCCAAGAGTCCTGCGATTTAATATCAGAGGGAGAATGCTTATACTTGTAATTAAGAATGGTCTATAGAAGAACTGAGATACGAATCCCCTTCCCCTACACAGAGACAGAGTTGTTGCAAAGGGGGAGGAGATTTTGCCTTTGATGTATTGTTGGAATAAGTTTTTATATTTCTATCTTTATGTTCTGAAGTAAGTATTTCTATATAAATGCTAATCTAATCCAATTGCTAAATGTAACTAGGGTCTAATGGATCATATGCACTAAACTTAGGAAACTCCTTAGGTAGGGATTGGAGATATTTTCATATAGCCTAGACACTTAAAGATATGAAAGAATTCTGGTCAGGAGGGCGGGTAGGAAGGACTCTAATGTACCTGGCCTTCTAGGCAGTGAGGGTCATAGTAGTTTGCATGTATATATATATATATATATATACATACATACACACACATATGTGTATGCTTGTTGGTTTTGGATACTGTGTGACATTCATTTCCAAGAATTATGATATAAATTTGAGATATTATAAAACAGTGATTTTCATCTTTTGGGAAAGTTATATCTAGGAAGGTGTGATAGTAATGGCATTTAAAGATTCCCCTGTATTGGCTTGGTTTTTGGTTTGATTGTGTTAAAACCCAGAGCTTGTTAATGTGGGATGGACTTGTTGACTTGAAAAGAAAGTCCTGAACTGGGAGGAGCTGGTGACTTAGATTTGGAGAGACACAGGAGAGAGGCAGAAGAACTTTTTGGAAGCAGCACCTTTGGAGGCAGAGAGAGACCGAGAGGATTGCTGAGGGCTACTTTGAATTTCCCTGGACTTTTGAGACCTGCCCCCAGAGCTGCCAAAGACTGTGGAGACATGGCTGTTTTGCTGGTACTTTGTCTGTCTGTTTTGATGTTGTTTTGTCAGATTTGTCCACTGGTGAAAGACAGTCCTGTTGTTGAAGAAGTCCTGGAATCTGGCTGTTGGTTCAGAGCTACTGAGACTGTCCTGCAGACAGAGAGTGAATACTGTCCACTGGTGAAGGACAGTGCTGTTGTTGCAGGGGTCTGGGAACCTTTCTGTTGGTTCAGAAGCCCTGAAGAAGGATTTTCTTGTTGTATGTTTACATAATTCCTTGGAGAGGGTTTTGCTAATGTTTTTAGGGGTCCTAGGACTGTTCTGCTGACAGAGGATGAATTAATGAAGAGACTGGCAATTTATCTTGTGGCCTTGCTAAGCTTTGTCTCCCCAGGAACTAAGATTGCTGAGAACTTGCCTTGTGTCAAGATGAAAAAAAGACCTCCATTTGGGTATTAAGTGCTGTGCTTAAACTTGTTGTAACTCTGGGGTAGATTCAATTGTGATCCAGGGGTGGGGAAAATTTGACCTTTTTGTGTTCTATGACTGAACAAATGAATGTAGTTTACTTATGATTGGAAACTAATCTCCATTTGAGAAGAGGGGCTTTGTGATGGACTAAATGAAGGTACAGCCTAGGGATGGAGTAGTATTTAGAACAGGGACTTTGTAATTGATTGAATGAATGTAAGGTCCTGGGGTAGGGTAGTACTTGGAAATTATTTAATCACACTTAGTAAATGCTGTATTTTTAATGATGTCATATTTTGACCTTCTCTGTTCTTAATTTGAACCTTGGGAAGTTGCCTTTCCTTGGCATTACATTACAGAAGGATATATGGAATTGAGGAAGAATTGACTCAGTAATATACAGTTTCTGTTTTAGTTAATAGAAGTTTTATTACTTATGCAACATGGAAAGAACTAAGCAATTATGCTTGAAGAATGACATTATACCTATATTCTATAACCAAACTAAATATTACTATCCATTTATACAGTTACAATTGGACTAAGCAAAAACTGATAGATGGATAGTGGTGCAGAGTGAAAAGACACATGTGTGGAGTGCAAAAATGACTGTGGAAATAATAATGTTTAGAAATAGGTTAAGGTATAGTTTGTGGGGGTATATTAACTGAGTAGGTACTAGGCCTATTTTGGACAAGAATTGTAAGTTGACTAGTTGATTTTTCTTACCTTTACCATGATCTGTAGAACATGGGTTTTCATAAGAATACAGTTTCTCATAGTATATTCAGGTTATCCATACTCAAATCTATCCACAATAGAGGCAACTTTGTTTCTACAGTGTTTAGAGTACGGACCTAGAGTTGGGAAGAGCTGAGTTTAAATTTGGACCCAGAGACTTATTAACTGTCTGATTCTGGGCAAGTCACTTAACCTCTCTTTGCCTCAGGTTCCACAATTTTAAATGAATATAACACCAGCAACCTCTTCACAATTTTTTTTTGTGAGGATAAAGAGAGAGAATTCTAAAACATTTACTATAATACCTGGAATGTAGTAAGCACTATATAATAATATGAATGCTTAGTTTCCACCATTACCCCAAGGTTTTCATGGTAATATCAAGCTGTCAAAAGAACAAGTACAAACAGCATGATATAGGAAGAGCAGAGGATTTGGATTTATAAGAACTTTCTTCAAATTGAAGCTCTGGTATTTATATTTTGAGTGTCCTTACAACAGTGACTTGCATTGTTTGATTCTCAGTTTTTTCATCTGTGACTCTTGAATAGGTTAGAGGTTCTCAGTCTTTTTGAGTATAAAGACATTTTTAGCTTCTGATAAGCTCACCAAGATAAAAGTGGTACCATTAGTAGGAACAAAAATAATCATCTCTGATGTTAAGGTGTGGTTTATACTATGTAAAAAAAAAACATTTTCAAACAATATCTTATTTAATCCTTGTAACAACCCTGAAGTAAGTACTGCTGGTATTATCTCTATTTATAAATTAAGCAAATAAGGCTCCAAGAAGTTAACTGATATTTAGCATAACTGTTTAAGAATATACATGATAAAATATTTTATGAGGTGAAAAACACTTTTAAATGTAATCCCTCAGAAAAAAAATGTTAAATATATATAACATATATATATATATGAAACCATTTATTTATATTAATTTACATGAGATGTGTATTAATTGTGCAAAAGGTACACTTGTTTGTTAGTGGATTGTCAGATCACTTACAATAACTCCCTGGCTTGGTAGGATTCCTAGACCCAAAGGGTGAAAACCACCAGATTACAAGATATTTCAGGTCTTTTCTAGTTCAAAGTTTATTCATCTATATGACATCCTAGATCAACTTGAAAAAGACATTATCCTTATTGTTTCACAAAACTCTATATAGACCTATTTGGAAAATAATATTAATACACTGGTCTAGATTGAATACTCTAGGACAGAAGTTGGCTTTGGGAATTATCTGAAGAGCCATATATCAGAGGAACCAGTGTAGGCATAAAGGAATTTATTTGAACCCATTTTACAAGTTAAAGGAGAGAAAATAGGTATTTAATTCTGAAAAGTATTATTTTATCTTCAGGTAATCTGCCCCTGAACTCCTACTCTATTACAACTTATGAACCTAAAATGAGATGTTTCCCTAGGCTAGACCCTAACTCTGCTATTGAAATATCATTACATTTTTTTCTACATTCACTGTTTCTGACTTTGGCATGACAACTTGATCCCAGTTTTCTAAGTACACTTTCTGTTTGCTCTATTTATTTTACTATAGATACTGATGTCTGTTTCCTCCCTGAACCTGAAGATTGAACTTGACTCTTGGATGTTCCCAGTGTTTTTAATTTGGTTGGACATTTTTTATTCTATTCTGCATCCCCTAAATAATCAGCTCAGTCAGAGTGACTCAGACAAAAGTATTAGCACTCTGTGCTTACATAGTTCATCTGAGGAACTATTTACAGAGGTCTATTAGGTTGGCTTTCTTTTTACTTTGTCTCAATTCCATAAATATTCCCTAAATTTTGCCCTGATAGACTGGAAGAATTAATTCACCTTGCATGGCTTAACAATTTCCTTCCAGATGATAGGTATATTTTTTCTCTCACAGATTTGCCATTATCTCACCAGGCCCATTATAAGTGGGTTGTTATGTTGAAATCAATGTAAAAAGAAAAAAAAATGGGTTTATTCTTATTCTCCACTGAATTAACTATATTCTTTTGTCTCTTCTCCACAAATTTGACTAAGAAATATTGTAACTTTCTATTTAAAACTTTAGAGCCCACTTATAACTATGCAGGGGGGACTTATTTTATGACTCTAAAATCATTTTTTGATGTTTTGTTTCTTTACGTAGGAAAAAAAAGGATTAAGAAGCTTGATTTCCCATTATTCACCACATATAGATTCAGACATCATTCAACCTGAACTTAATCACCTCCTGGGAGGGAAAGCATTGATGCTTCTAAAGCATCCCAATCTACTTTTATATCCAGTCAAGCTTATATTTATAACTTTCATATATTGTCCTGTTCCCCATGACCAAGGACAAGTTTAATTCTGCCTCTATCTGAAAGCCATTCAAGTAATTAAGTATGATTATTATGGTCGTTTCCAGCCAAGATTTCTTCAAAATGCTTCAATATAAATATCTTCAGTTCCATCAATTGTCAAAGATGATAAGAAAACAATTATCTTAATATATTTGTAATTTCCATACACATATATAATATACAAATATTTGTAATATACATATATATATATGTATTGCCTTAAGATTTGATGTGTTATTTGCAACAGCTCATTTGATCCTAACAACAACCATATGAGGCAAAAGGAGCAAGACTTATCATTTTTATTTTAGAGGTGAGAAAAGTGAGTCCCAGATAACTTACCCAAGGTCACACAGCTAGTAAATGGATAAGTTAATCTTTAGATCCAGCTCAACATCGTGCCTCATAAGGTGTATCTTAGGGTTCAGTACCTTCTGGCACATGAGTTCTCAACTTTTATTTCCTAACATTGATCTCTGAAGCAGACTGATGAACCCTATGTATTACTTCTTAGAATAGCTTTTAAATGCATAAAATAAAATAAGATAACAAAGTACCCCAATTTTATTAAGATATGGTTGTTAAAATAATAGCAAAAAGTTTATGGATCACAGTTTAAGAATCATTGATCTATTTTCTGTTCAACTTATTGATGCCCTTTGTAGAAGTGTGACACTCAGAATTTACCTATTCCAAATCTGTTCTGCCCAGGTGAAGGGTACTATGTTTTAGAAATTATATAATTATTGAAAAAATACCTTAAATTATATGACAATCACACCATACAGCTGAGAGGAAGGAGAAAAAAAACTATGTCTTTATTCTATTAGTGTATTGTTTTATGTCAGTCAGTCAGCAAGTATTTATCAAGGACTTATAGTGTTCCAGGCTCTGTGTATTGGGGCTACAAAGAAAGACAAAACAAAGAAAAAGATTAATTTCATACACTACTCCTCTCGCCACCATTAATAAATTCTGACAATTAAAAAACAACAACAAATATGTAAAGATTTGTGTTGAGGAAAATTCCTGTTATATCTATATATAACAGTGAAAAAGAACGAATGAATTCTGAATAAAGAATTTATTAAGTACTTACTATTTGTAATGCACTAGGCAAAGCCCTGAGGATACAAATAGGAATATAGGACAGACTCACAAAGCACTGAAATTTGAATGGGAAAAACAATATGTAGGGAAATCTATACATATAGGGAAACATGTATACACATGATGGGGGGAAAGAACATATAGAGATGGTCCACCTGCAAATCACATATAAAGATCGCATTATCCTTAGAGTGTAACAACAAAGTAGATAGTAGATAGTAATGCTTCTTTAATGCATTTCCACTGATGCAGTCATATCACATATATATATACATACATATATACATACATACATATATAAATACATACATATATATATACATATATATATACATATATATATATATATATATATATATATATATGACTGGGTCAAAGACTTTGGCGACAAGAACTTGCTTGTCTAGATTTTCGATAAATGTAACTATAGGAGCAGTGGGTGGTTGTACTTACAGAGGGGTTGCTGCACAAGATGATGGCTGCAGACACTAGGCTATAAGCATCACTACTCCAAAGGCCTTTGGTATCAGAGCGCTGGGATGTTCCTATCAGAGTATAAAGAAAGATCGTAGTGGTACACTTACCTTTTCAGCACACACTGACTCCTGTCTCTCTCTCATTGTGCCTTTCTACTTCAGCTAGGATCAGTTGAGTGGCTTATAAATGGAAAGCAACTGGCAGTTGATGGGGATAACTGGCCCCCTCTCCACAAAAGCAACTATTCCAGATAAAGGTTCTGAGGACTGCGATGAAGTCAGGAACATTGTCAGGGAGATGGTGCCATTACCATGGCTCTTGTGTCCATCTGACTATTGGTAGTAGTTGGTGAATTGATAGTTATTGTGGTGATAAGGAAGATGGGTTCCTTCTCCACATGGATTTCTCCGTTCAATTATTCCTGTAGGAGCAATGCTGGGAGCAGATCTACTGACTTGGAGGACACTTATTCCCAAGGGTCTTATTTTGAGGACTCTGCACTCTCTACAACAGTGTCTTCAGGGAGATAGTAGTCAAGGTAGTAGCAGTGGTGCTTTGATTTATGTGACATTTGCTTCCTGCTATCTAGCCCCAAGATGCTCTGATGCTTCAGCTAGGCTGGCTTGCCTACTTTTAGAATGTCATTTGGCAGTTGGTGAAGATGGCTTGAACTGAGCTATTCTAAAATCACCAATGACACATAGATCAGCTTCAGAGAATTAGAAGAACACCAATAGAAGATGATAAAATGCTTACTTTCTTTCTGAGAAAGAAAAAAGTGAGAAAGAAGAGTAAGGGCTATGGAACATTTTAACTTTTTCTGATTATTTCCTGGTAGTTCTGAGACAACAGATTTAATATATTATTATTATCTGTCAGAGTCAAAGGGCTTAGAAACAGCCTTTAATGTTTACTACCTTTATGACTTTGACTAAGTCACTAAATCATCCTGAACCTCTATTACATCTTCTCTGAAACGAAGAGGTTTCACTAGTTGGATTTGGAGTTCTCTTCCTTTGATCTCATTACTAGTTGACTCAGATACAGGTACTAAGGATGTTACTATCATAACGGTGAACTTTTCTGAGTTCCAGATTTACAGATTATATCTCTAAATAACTCCAATCAGCCCACGTACAAAGATGGGTCTAAAATTTCATTTGATCAATGTGAATCTATTAACATTACTGGAAAAAAGTGTCAAATATATTATTATTCTCATTTGCAAGAGAAGCCAATCTTACCATCTCCCAAAATTACAAGAGAGATGTCATTGCAGAGAACATTTTTTGTAGGTGAATTTTATAACAAGTTTCTTAGAAAGCCATCTGAAAGAAATATAAGCACCAGAGACAATGCTAATGACTGCTCTTTCTCAAAGTTACTCTCTAAATTAAAGATAGACAGACAGACACTGCTCATTCAGCAACCTTTAGTTTCCTGACATGGATTAATTTGCAAGTGTAGCAAGATCATATGGGATGTACATCCTGGATGTGAGATGGGTACGTCTTAAATCATGTACTTTCTTTTGAGTCAAAATACTTACAGCAGTAAACACTCATGGCAATGCTTGTTAATGTCCCCATGTTATCTCCCGACAACAGAGCCATTAATGTGTCTCCACTATAATTGTGTGTACTATAGTCTTATTTACTTCATTAAATACAGTGCCAGACTGGACTTCTTAGGGAGATAAGTTCATTTCCTGCTTGAAGGGCCATGAAGATGAAAATGTGGAATATTAAAAGATATTTTGGGGACTCTTTATTAAGAACTGGTCAGTGTTTACCTCTGAGCTGTGAAACCACTTAAGTACTGCCTTATTTAATGAGTCACCAGAATCAACTGGATTCCAACCTATAAAACAGAATGGCTTTAAAAACATTTCTTAAGTGATTTTAATTTTCTCATAGCATTTGATTTTTAACCCAAGATCACATTGGAGAAGACATCTTTCTATAGATAGAATCATGTCTCAGTCACTATGAAAATTGCTATTAACATATAGACACAGGGAGATGTTGATAAAACATAAGATAATACCAGTGAATAATAATCATAATTAACATTTTGAAATCACTTTAAAATACGCTTGCATGACAACAACCACATCCGTAAGGAAGATAGAAGAAGCATTAATGAAAGAGGAGTAAATAGGGTGGTATGCCTTGGCCTTTGTCCCAGGACACCAAAATTTAAGGGGACATTGAATACTTTGCAAATGCTTTAGCGGCATTGAACTTTATTGTTTAGGCCCAAGTTATCATAACCTGCCTTTCAGAGCTTTGTTATAAAGCTTGACTACAGAGCAAGTAGAAATGGGGCTTTCTGTGGGGAGGAGGTGATAGTTTGCCTTTTTTTCCCCCTCTAAACATTAATTAACCTTTAAAATTCAGCTGGGGACAAACTTATCAAAGTAATATTGAAACTGATCTTGGAGAAAGAGACTTGGTAGAAGAAATGGACCAGAGCAAAGAGATACAGAGAAACAATAAGGAAGAAAAAAGAAGCAGATACTATTACAAGTAGTAGATGTGATTTGAGGATGCTAGGGAAGAAAGATGGGGTTTAAATTGAATACTGTGTTCTAAGCTTGGACAATGATGACTTTTCAAGTGGGAACTATGTCCTGAGTGAATATTAAAGAGGTCATTCAATTTTCTCTGGAAAGATAGAGATTAGAGTTTTGAGCGTCCTTCTCTATTCCCATTTTCTTCTGTTTGGAGGGTTTCAAATCTCTCTCCTAATCTCTGGACTCACAACTCCAGGAGCCTATCAGACCTCTCTAACTGGATGTCCTATATATATTTTAAACATAATAATTAAATTTATCTTTTTCTTTATCTTTGCCGTCTTCCAAATTTACCTAATAATGTCAAAGATATCAGCATCTTATCAGTCACTGAGGCTCACACTCTTTGTGTCATCCTTGATACCTTAATTCTCTCAAACACACCCCATATGCAATTGACAAGTCCAATTGTAGTTGCATAGCATATCTCATATATGGCCCCTTCTGTCTGCTGACACTGTCACTATTGTATTGTAGACTCTTATCACCTGAAGTCTGGACTATTTTAATAGGCTATTGGTTGGTCTTTCTGCCTCAAGTCTTCCTGAAATCCAATATGCCCTCTACTCAGCTGTCTAATTGATTTTCCTAAACTTCCTTCTGACCACTTCATCTCACTAGTCCCAATCTGTAAAATCCAGTGATTCATACCACTTGAAAATCAAAAGGAAATTTCCCTTTATCATATTCAAAGGTTTTCCTAACCTTCCCCCCTCCTACTTTTTCAGTCTTCTTATACATTATTCACCCCCATGTACTCTAAAATCTGCCAATACCAGTCTCTTTGCTGTTCTTTGCCTAAAGCACTCTATATCCAACTGTGCAATTTCTCTGGCTGTCTCCCAAGTCTGGGATATTATCCCCACTCTTCGCTGCCTTCCAGCTCCCCTGACTTCAAGTCTGAGGGAAAATCCACCTTTCATAAGAAACCTTTTCCCATCACCTTTAATGTTAATGCCTTACGTCTTTTTTATCTACAATTTCTCCTATTTCTATCTTTTTAGTACATATTTAATATGGTTTAACCAATTAAGCTTTTAGATCCTTGAAAACAGGCACCATGGTACACACTTTAGAAATACATGTTGACCTCTCAATCCTTTTTCTGTTCTAGGGTATGAGCCTGAATTATTCTGGAGGTCATTATAATTTTTTTAATATGTTAATTTTTTTCAAGCAATTCATTCCATTTTAAAAACTTGCTAAAGAGATCATTAACCTAAATGGAAATTGTTATATACTACCTTTGGAAATATCATACACTAGGCAATTTTGCTAAAATATTGTCCTTGTTAAGTACTTTGGAAGAGGGTTTTTCTGAAAGTTTGTTGGAAAGTGGTTCCTGTGTCAAAATATAATGTTGTCATAAGAAACAAATAGTAACATGATAATTTGTTTGAAATCAGCCAATTGGTGTGTGCATGCAGATATGTCTGGTTATATTTTTAAACAGTAAAAAACACTTTAAAAATTCAATTCAAAAGGTAAATTGAGCTAAATATAAGACCACCCCACAAAAATCCTTTCAGTATGGTAGTTATGGGGATGAAAATTCTGCTACTAGATTCATTTGTAATTCATATATGGATTAATATGAGACAGAATGGATATCTGATTTCTTAGTACTTAAGTAACTTACTACCCAAAGGAAAAAGTCCTGAGCAGTGCATCACCAACAAAATATGCACAACGCTGACGATGACTGTGAACATGCCAGTGTAGTTCTTAATCACAAAATATAACAGATTATCCATAGATAAGACAGAAGCAAAACATTTATTCAGATACAAGAAAACCAAATCCCAAAAGCAGAAAGCCAAATGCATCATAGTAAAAAAGAAGTTGTACCATAACACAGCAGAGAGCCACACCATCCTTTAACCTTCCCACAAACAAACACTCACAAAGCCTAGCTGCCACAGCAGACGGAAAACAAACACTCACAAGTCTAGCTGTCTCATTGGTTTCATCCTCTCCTCCCTCCAGTTCCAACTATTCTGACTACCAGTTTCCTGTGGGATGCGTTCCACCCTTCAGCAATCTCCTCACAGCACAGACTCCATGTGATTACATCTGGCCTATTAGGGGGCAGGGAAGATTTTCAAATTAGAGAAGATATTCAAATTCCCACCACTGTTACAAGCACTCAGTTAGAAAGTAATTGCATTAATTTGTGCATAACTTGTAGATCATTTGTTGACAGTCAACAATACATAGAAAGAAAAAATATAAAAATATTTTTTTTAATATTTAAAAATAAATAAAAATATTTAAAATAAAAACAATAGTATTTTGTTACAGAATAAATTAAGTAATGAAGAATATGGTTTTAAAAACTCAAAATTGGATGGTAGGTACACTCAACAGGTCTTTTCCACTATTTTTTTCTAGTATAATTCTATCATTGCTGCTACTTTATATTCTCATAGAGTAAATTGCTCACCAAACATAATAGTTGCATATAATATATATCCTGCTTTTCCCTTCATTTAAACTTAAATGTGAAAATTATAAAGAAGGAAAATGTAGGAGTACATGCAGTTACAGCAGAAATACATTGATGCAGTCAGAGATATTATGCTATTAACAAATCTCCCCATGACTTCTCACTGTCACAAATCATTCAATTGTATAGTAAACAACTACAATATTGCACAACTGCAACATGGTTCATTAACAACTTCGTGTTATTTTAATTTCTTTTTTGTTGTTATTGACTGCTGCTGAGCAAACATATTAAATTCAGCTAATTTATGAAGAAATATCTGTTTGATTTTGAACTTTTCATTTTAAACAGCATCTTTAATCATTTCCCCCAACTCAGAAAATAACTTGATCGATCTTAAAATATTTCAACATTAGAAGAGAAATATTTTCCAAAGGAGGATTGCATGCCATGTTGTTTAACTCAAAATATTTTCTTTTTAGTCTCATCTGCCAAACACCCAAACATTTGAGAAGAGGTATTAACATCTGATTTGCCACTGCACCCTAAAAACCATTGGGAGTTTTTTTATGACGTGCAGGTGACATCCTCCATAATTATTGTCTCCCTCATTTGAATGTCAGCTTCTTGATTTTTGGGACTTTCTTACTTTTGTATGTGTTTACTCAACACTTTGCACATAGTATTGATTCATTCATGCTTTTTTGTCCTGGTGCATATTAACCTTATAACACCTGTGATCAATTTCCCTCCACATGTGTCCATTCCTCCTTGGTACTAATTGATCTTGAAACTTATTCTCTTTAACTGGTTTGCCAATACTTGCTGGCTTGCCTTTGCCAATACTTGCTGCACTTGTCTGCCTGGGTCTCCATTAGTGATTTACTTTTTGGATCTCACTTAGTGTTCTGCCCCACTCCTGCTACCTTATACATATTTGTACCTTTTTAAAAATAATATCTGAGTCTTGCTTGTTCATTATTTCAGTACCTTTGTATTAATGCCATACTACATACTTATTCTTCCAATTAGCAAATCTTGGTTTTGTTCCCATCTTCTAAGATTTAGCCTTCACTTGACTTTGAATGCCTATTTTGTTAACAAAAAAGACAAAAAAAAAGTGTTGCTGGCATAGAAGCAGAAGAATTCAAATGGGATTATGTGAAGGAGGTATTCCTGTTGCTTCCATCCCTTCTCAGATTTGATGAGGAGAAAGCCATTGATTTTACAGACACATTGATCTTTGGGGTTAGTAGATAAAGTTTTTAAAAGAAGGGACCTAAAGGGCAGACCCAAGATGTCAGTACAGAAGCAGGAAAACTCCATGTGCTCTGCCCATAACCATCTTAAATACCTATAAAAATGACTCTAAACAAACTTTAGGACTACAGAACACACGAAGTGACAGAGAGAAACAAATCTCTCACTGAAGGCAACCTAGCAGTCTGGCAGAAAGGGTTCATTGCAGGGTGCTGGGAGCAAAACCCAGCCCCACATGAGCCCATGATTTTAGCCCTAGTGCAGCCACGGCTGAAGGGACTTCAAGAGAGTGCATCACCAGCAGCTGTGGTGGTTTCCAGAATTATCAACCCATAAATGCCAAAGACAAAGTGACAGGTCAGTATGGATTTTGGGAACATGGAGTCCAGGAGTGCGGTCCACCCTCTGCCCCGGAGGGAGAAACGGCTGAGGTGTGGTGTCTGCAGCCACTGCCGTATGGAAGCTTCAGAGCTCCTGGCCTGAAGATAGAGGAGAGAACAAGTAACCAGTCTGAGCGTAATCACTCTTGGTTTAACCTGCGTGGATCTGGATTGCAGGCTTGGGTGGTGGTCATAAGGTGTGTGACCAGTGTGCCAGAGCTAGTGGAGTCTTCTGAAAGGGCAAGCAACTTCTGAGAGGAAAACTGTGAAAACCCCAGTGAATTGGGACAAAGCTCTCCCATGTGGAAACAGAGTTCTACTGTGGCAAAAATATCAAAAGTCAAGTAATTGAGTGGTAACATGAGAAAGCAAAGGAAGCAAAGTAAGCACAGCAATCCAACTTTGGACTCCTTTTTGTGGGACAAAAAGGATCAAAGCATGGGATGGTAGGAAGACAGTGAAGTCAGAACTCCTGTAGCAAAAGCTTCCAAGAAAAATATGAACTGTTTACAGGAAATAGAGGAGCTTAAGAAGTATTTTTAAAACCAAATGGGAGAAGTGGAGGAAAAATTTGGAAGCAAAATTAAGATGACTCAAGTAAATCATGAAAATAGAGTCGACAAAGTGACTGAAGAAAATAAAATCTTAAAAAATAGACTAAACCAAATGGCAAAGGAGGCTAAAAAAGCCAATGAGGAGAAGAATGTCTTAAAAAGCTGAATTTGCCAGGTGGAAAAAGAATCTCAAAAGCTCACTGCAGAGAATAAGTCCTTCAAAATTAGATTGGAGCAAATGGATGGTAGTGACTTTATGAGAAATCAAGATTCTATTAAACAGATCCAAAGAAATAAAAAAAATAGAAAGCAATGTGAAATATCTCATTGGAAAAACCACTGACCTGGAAAATAGATCCAGGGGAGATAATTTAAAAATTACTGGACTACCTGAAGCAATGATCAAAAAAAAAAAAGAACATAGAAATCATCCTTCAAAAACTTCTCGAGGAAAATTGCCCTGATGTTTTAGAAGAAGAGGGAAAAATAGGTGTTGAAAGAATTGACCAATCATCTCTTGAAAAAGATCCCAAAAAGAAAACTCCTAGGATTGTTATAGCCAGGTTCAGGAGTTCCCAGATCAAGGGGAATATCTTACAAACAGCCAAGAAGAAACAATTTGAATATTGTGAAAACACAATCAGGATAGCACAGGATATGTTAGCTTCTACATTGAGGGGTTGAAGGGTTTGGAATAGGATATTCCAGATGTCAAAGGAGCTGGGATTAAAACCAAGAATCACCTACCTAGCAAAACTGAGTATCATGTTTCAGGGGAAAATTATGGTTATTCAATGAAAAAGAGGACTTTCAAGCATTCTTGATAAAAAAATACAGATATTCAACTCTGCATAATTGGATTATATATGTAAATATATATGTATTATACTTACATATATGTCTATATAGGAGGGTATATGGGTGTATTAATATATATGTTTTTGGGTTATATATGTGTAGAGGTATACATAGACAGATTGCACAGGTCCAATTAAAAAGGAAGGGATCATACTTAAAGGTGAATTTGAGAGGTGAGTGAGGAATATAATGAGAGAAGGGGAGGGACAGAATGGGGCAAATTATTTCTTATAGAAGGGGCAAGAGAAAACTGTTCTAATGGAGGGGAAGAAGAGGAAGCCAAAAGGGAATGGCTCAATCTTTATCTCATTTTTTTTTTTTTTTTTTTTTGCTTAGGGAGGGAAATACACACTAAAGATGATATCTCACCCTACAGGAGAGTAGAGGGAAAGAGTATGAGAGGGGGCTAATGGAGGGGAGGGCAGGTTGGAGGTAGGGAAGTTAGAAGCACACACTTTTTTTTAAAGCAATTGGGATTAAAAACTTGCTCAAGGTTACACCGCCAATTATTTTTTGTGTGGGTGCCAAATATCTGAGGCCTGAACTGATCCCGGTTCTCCTGGCTCTTACGCACTTTGCCACCTGGCTGCCCCTGAGAAGCACACACTTTTGAAAAGGGATAGGGTAAAAGTAGAGAATAGAACAAGTGTGGGGCGGGATAGGATGGACGGAAAAATAGTCAGTCTTTCACAATATATCCTCTATGGAAATATTTTGTGCAGCTACATGTAGAACCTATATGGAATTGCTTATCTTCCCAGTAAGGATGGGTGATGAGGGAGAAAGGGTAAGAATCTGGAATTGAAAGTTTTAAAATCAAATGTTTAAAAACTATATTATTGCCTTTTTCAGTTGCTGGCTTCCAAGATGACCAAGAAGAGGTGGAACAACAGGCCCACCAAGAAGGGCCGAGACGTGTAGCCCATCCGCTGCACCAACTGCGCCTGCCCGCTGCGTGCCTAAGGGCAAGGCCATCAAGGAGTTCGTCATCCAGAACATCATGGAGTTCGCGGCTGTCAGGGACATCTCCAAGCCAGCGTCTTTGACTCCTAGGTACGTCAAACTTCATTACTGTGTGAGCTGTGCGATCCACAGCAAGGTAGTGAGGAACCGCTCCCAGGAGGCCCGCAATATCAGAAGCCCAGCCCTGCTTCAGACTTGCAGGTGCTGCCTCCAGACTCCCTCCAAAGCCCATGTAAAGAGCTATCTGTCCATCAACATTCCTGAACCTATTAGAGGAAAACCAAATGATTGATCTATCTTAAATGTATATGTATGTATATATATATATATATATATATATATATATATAT